>NC_051846.1:178610206-178613389 GCF_002237135.1 Teleopsis dalmanni
ATAATAGCATATACTCAGGTAAGTATGAATATACTCAGATTCTAGATGAAGTCTGGAATTCTCTGTGCCTTAAGGTCTTTGGCAAGACGAATAGAAAATTAGCCTTCTCCAGGGAATTCGAAGTGGTCATTAGTGACCGATCAACTTGGAGAAATAATGAAATTAACTTACAGCAGGGCTCTCAATTATGGTATACTGATGGGTCCAAAATGAAAAATGGCAGTACAGGAGCAGGAGTTATCGGACCAAACTTCCGTAGAGCAATAGCAATGGGAAAAACTGCTTCCATTTTTCAGGCAGAGGTCCATGCCTTAGAGCTATGTGCAAGAGAATGCATACGTAGGAGCACCCGAGGTACCAACATATGCATTCTGTCAGACAACCAAGCAACTCTAAAATCTTTAGCAAAACCCTTATTCCAATCAAAGCTGGTTTGGGAATGCTTTCAACTTTTCAACACTCTAGCATCGTGGGTACCGGGACACGAAGGGTATGAGGGCAATGAAATAGCAGACTTATTAGCAAAGAAGCGTGCATGTACTCCTTTCATTGGTCCAGAGCCCTTCTGCGGGGTAACAAATAGCTTCACAAATAACTTATTATGTGAACGGGAGAAACAGCATCTACTTAAACACTGGAGAGCCCAAACAGGCATGCGACAGTCAAAAAGATTTATTGATCCTGAACACATCAAAATTGATGCTATCATCAACGTTAGCAGAAACGATATCAAAATCTACACTGAACTTCTTACAGGACACTGTAGACTTAATTACCACATGAAGATTATAGGTGTGGTAGAAAGTGATTCCTGTCGACTCTGTCATGAGAAGAAGGAACCATCAGAACATGTTCTATGCAACTGCCCAACGGTGGCGAGACGTAGACTTGATTATCTTGGAAGCGAGATATTGGTCCCATATCGAATAGGTGAAATTAAGCCCACTGCAATTATAAGATTTATAAATAGTCTAAAATTGTCCTAGTTGGGCCTATAGGCGCACAATAGATCTTTTAGGTCGGGGTGCACAAATAGCCTATTTTAAATAATAATAATAATGAATATACTCATTAAAAATGAATGACTCGATCATCTGTAGAATTCGAAAAGAAGAGTTGCGTAGGCTTAGTATTATGCTTTGGATGTGTATGGTTGTTGTTGGTTGTTGTTGCTGCTTGGTGTTACATTTATTGATAGATACTGTGGTATACTACATATACAGAGGCAAGTAAGTAAATATTATTCAAGCTAAAAATTTATATAAGAAATTTCAATCTGATAACTTAAAAAAAATATATCCAAATATAATTATTTTCAAATACAACTGCTTTTTCACTCAACCACAAAAGTAACTGAAAAAAACTTTTTCTCCGAAATTAATATTTAAAAGATAAAAATAGTTCTCTTAAAAGTGAGTTTTTTACTGCAAAACTAACACTAAACGTATAAATACCATAAATTGCTACTCATTCAGTGTGAATTTACTGCGTAGTAGGAATGGTTCTGTACTGCAATATTTTATAGATTACTTAAGAATTTGTGATATATTCGTCATGTCTACATTCGGAAGTGAATTTGATAAAATTTGGCCACAGAAAAATTATTTATTTAAATCAACTGATTTTGGGCGAAATCTATTAATGAAATGTGCTGCTATAGAAAAACCAAATCCTAATCGAATTGATATAAATAAATTTATCAACAAGTCAAACAGTTTTCCATTACAGGTGAAAATCTCTTTATCTATTGTTTTTAAAAAAAAAACATTTTTTATTATTTTATATTAGTTTGCAACAGATACATGTAGAGTTAAATATCAACCAAAGGACCGGCTTTCTATCATAGAACAACAAATTGGGTCGGCATATCCAGTAATTCATGAACTTACTCTAAGCCTTTATTTAGCATTTCTTGAGCACAAATCAGTATATGGTAAGTTAAAAAATATCTATTATCACTTATTATAAAACCACATTTAACGAATCTACTACTATTTATTTTTTCTAAGGAATTTAAATGCATTTCTTATTATAAATTTCTCTATGCAATAAAATTAAAAATGATTTCCTTACAAAAAGCTTTTGCTTCGTACACGTAATTCCTGTTAACTAAATAGTGCTTTCAAATAATTTATATAATTTTTTAAAAAAATAAATTAAAATACATATATAGATATTAAATGTTGATATTATAAATATATTTTCAATATAAATATTTATTAGAAGTATGAGAAGAATTTAAAAATACAGAGAGTGCCGGGTATTAAGTTGAAATAAGTATGCGAGGTAATATGAAATAATACTATTAAAAAAATATATATATCGCGAAATTAGTCAGAACTATCAACTGACCGTCGATACTTGGGTATCCAATGCTTTTATAAGATGTTAATGGTTGCAATTGTGAGTGAGGAAATGTCGATTATTTATTAGAAGTATGAGAAGAATTTAAAAATACAGAGAGTGCCCGGTATTAAGTTGAAATAAGTATGCGATGTAATATGAAATAATACTATTAAAAAAATATATATATCGCGAAATTAGTCAGAACTATCAACTGACCGTCGATACTTGGGTATCCAATGCTTTTATAAGATGTTAATGGTTGCAATTGTGAGTGAGGAAATGTCGATTATTTATTAGAAGTATGAGAAGAATTTAAACATATAGAGGGTGCCCGGTATTAAGATGAAATAAGTATACGAGATAATATGAAATAATACTATTAAAAAAATATATATATCGCGAAATTAATCAGAACTATTAACTGACCGTCGCACAGTGTGACAGAAGACAAAATTAGGCAGTCAAAATTCGATATTGTCGGAACCAGTAGAGATATTGAAATGAAGTTTTACTAAAATATAGTTTTTCTTTGATCTTTCTTTTAAATCTAATTTGAAATCTAAATCGGCGTACCGGAACCCCCCGAAATTTTTGTCCAAACATGGGGCATTTACCGTGGTCCCAAGATTACTTAAAAACTATGATAGGTAGAAACTTGAATTTTGGTGTCCGGAAAATTTATTTTATTATCTACATTCTAAAATTTTTTTATGGTTTTTCGCCCACTGCCACACCCACCCTCCATACAAAATTTTCATATTAAATCGTCTATTATCGTTAAAAAAAGTTTTTACACTTATTGGACTATATATATACATGACGTACATAGCAACACAA
>NC_051846.1:178613489-178624188 GCF_002237135.1 Teleopsis dalmanni
ACGAGTATTACTTAGCGTCATTCTGCAAAGTCGAATTAATTTTGCAGGAATATCGAGCTCAGACATTGCAGCGTAAACGCGATCCCTAAAAGCGAAAGCTGCTTTATAATCGACAAAAAGGTGACGAGTGTCGATGTTATGTTCGTGGGCTTTTTCCAGGATTTGTCGCAGTGTGAATATCTGATCAATGGTGGAGCGACCAGGTCGAAAGCCGCACTGATAAGCTCCAATCAGTGAGTTGGCATGTGGCTTCAACTTTTCACACAGTACAGTTGAAAGAACCTTGTACACGACAGGTATAAGGCTAATCCCGCGATAGTTGGCGCAAATCGTCGGGTCACCTTTTTTCAAAATTCTATTGATTAGTTTAGAATATTCAGTCTAAATTTCAACCCTATTAGCAAATACTATTCTTTCTTAAATTCTGTAATCTTTAGTCGGTATAAGAAAGCCAATTGAAAACTATTGAACACTAGTTATATATACATATCTCTCTCCAAACGATTATGCGAACTGAATTCGTACAGCAATAAAAGGAAATTTATGTAACAACTTCTTTATTTCGCCTGAAGTGCAATGCACATAAAGTAAGTAAGTATGTAATGCCAAAAGCCATTCTTCATACGCATTTTTACATATGAAAATATGCATAAATCCAACTTTAGTGAAATTGGAAACGGAAAGAAAAATAAAAATGTGAGTAATGCAAATTTAACGCAAATACAATCTGTGCTTTAATCAAATATTGACAGCTGCACGTACTGCGATCGAAGGATTAAGGATAAAGCATTTCCATTTCTTCCATAAAGCAAGCCAAAATGCAATACGTAATGCATTTAAAATACCTTGATGCAGCCGTATTGAAGAAGGCATGATGAACACGGATGAAGTTAAATAATTATTATTAATGTGATTTATTAAGATTTTTGTAAATTAAAAAATATTTGAAGGGGATGAAAAATTCGATAATGGATTGAATACTTAAGCAATTATTTAATATGGTTCATTATGGGCTTAGCTATAAACTTGTGATGATATTAATTAATAATATCAATTTTTTATTATGCAGATGTTGATATAATTATTGAATACTCAATCATCAATCAATAGTATCTTTGACTATTGGTTTTCTTTATTTTTCTTCGTAAATATTCATTCAAGGATTAATATATATATGAATACTATGTATTATATTTATATAGCAATAAAATTCAACAATCAAAAATAAAAAATATAACTAATTAATTCAATTATTCTACTGCTGGTTCATCATTTCGTTCTAATACAACACAGCAAGTGAATTTGTTAATGAACTTTCACAGCAAAAAAACTCCAAATCAAAACATACAAGGAAAATACGGCTTTGGATCAGTTAGTTAATGAACACTGACTCTGAACTTCAAATTTGGTAGGGTATGAGTTCACCCCTTCGTACCTGCAGTCTCAAAAAAAATTATTTACGATTAATTAAATATAAGAAATAATGCCAAGACCTCAGATAATGGGCACTTAACAGTACTCGAAGCACCTGTATGGTCAGCCAAAAATTCAATTATTTAAAAATAACTAAAAACTTTTATTCTTGCAATTCACTACTGTTCGATTAAAACTTCTCTAGTGAGAATAAAATTTTATCAATAAATTAATTACTTTTATCAAAACGGACATTAAATATCAATTTAAGTATATATATTAATAAAATATATATTTATAGAAAATTTTATAATTGAAAACCTACGTTCACCTACTTCAAAGTATAAAGTATATTTCAAAACTAATGTTTAGTGCATATACATTATACACTAATATAATATTCTTTACATTCAGTTGTATTTTAAATTTAAACTATGACATATTTTTAAAACTTTAAATAAACACTGCGTTACTCCCATTGATTTAAAATCAAAACTATGACAATTATTCAGATTTATATTGTACAGTTTTTATTACTTCAAACGATTGCAACAATATTTACTATCAACTTAATATCGCCAACAACTTTAATAAAAAATTATTTTTGGCAACATATGTCCAAAAGTTTAAGTAAATATCACAGGATTAAATTAAAAAACTGTGAAATTGTGTAAATAAGTGCTTGAACAGAGCACAAAATGAAGAGAAAATTTTATACGAATAATTTTTCGCAGCTGTAAAAATCTATTTACATTGCAGAAGTTACGCTTTTTTGTTTTTAAAAACTTCAGATTTTCAGTTATTTTTTTATTACGTATTTCAACACTTTAGAAGAAGTTTTCAATTAAAAACAACAAAAAAAATTATAGGAAATATAGTGAATGGATAAAAAAAAGTGATGCAAGGCGTAAGAACTTTGCATTAAAAAGTTTTTTATTCTCAGAAGAGAATAATTGAAAAGGTAAAATAAATTGAAGTGATTGAATTGAAGCTATAAAGTTAACAAAATTTTAATGAAGTGATTTTTAACTTTTTCATAAATAATAAAAAAAAGGTAGCCGAAATTATTCCATTAAAGGTATTAATACTTGGTTCAACTAATTAACATAAACTTTTATTTATTCAATCTTCTTACGATAACGAGTACTCAATTGTAAACGAGCTCTTATAATAGTTGCTTCAGAAAATTAGCTTTTATTCTTAAAACATTTTATAAGGTGCATAATACAATTTTAAAGGAATAATCCAATTAATAATATACAAAACTATTTATGCACTCAAATCTTAACTGCATATTTATTCAGTTAAATTCGGCTTTTTAATCCTATAATACTATCCTTAGTCTAATACCCATAGTCGTTTTACCAAACTTAGCAAAATGCTTTACTTCCGTTATATCTAACATACAAGAGTTAAACATGACACAGAGTTGAAATAGAAAAAAAAAAGTTCGCTTTATATTTAATCAGAAAAGGAAGAATACAATCTAACGGATAAAAAAAAATATATTAAATGCTTTGAAGAAAAAATTTGTTGATAAAAGATATGGAATCCAAAGTTGTTCAACGTAGTAGCCTCCATTGAAGGCTCAACAGCACGGTGTTCTAAAAACACATATATCAAGATAATGAACCGATAAATGCCCCATTGACAATTTCAAGGTATTTCCACTGGCACCAATTGAAATTATGTGTTTGGCATAACTTTCCCCTTGGTAAGGAGCGAGAGCTATCTTACCTCTGCTGATCTTTGAGTATCAGTACCAGGTGTAAATATACAACTCCACGCCGAATGAAAGTAAAATACGATAATTCTTCCCGCGTAAATTTAGGTTTAAGCACAGCCACCACGAAACTCTCCACCTTAATTGGTCAAGACAGCCGAAGCTGCGGGCACTGGACCCTGTGGTACCAGATACACTCCTCCGGTCGGGTGTCGCAAGTAAATTCCACTTAGTACCATTTACACTTCAAACAATCTCTGATGGTGCTGGAATTTCAGTCACCTCTTATGACATGCATGCTTTACCTGTCGGTAATCCTTACCCGCAGGGGTGTGATTAATGTACAGTAATCTTTGACTACTAAGTAATATGCAATTACTTTTTAAAACTTTTCAAATCTCAGACCACAAAGATTTTGAAACTTCTCCTAGCTTATAATAATCACCACATAAGGTGGTATAAAGAGTGCACACACACACAGTTAGAGGGTTATTAGAGTGTAAGTCTTATTGCGTGTCGTCTGATATGCTGTGACCACTTAGCATCGATATCGTATGCTATGTATGTTCCGCTTTAGTTGAAGCAGCTGATGGGGTCGAATTATATCCAAATTTTACAATATAATAGTAGCAACATAAATGCGCTGAACTCTGCATATCACAATATCTGCAGGTGTCCAGACTAAAGTTTTAATTTAGTATTAAGGATTTGAGCTACAAATTATATGTATTGTAATAGGAATTGATTTTTAAACTTTAAGTCCTATATCAAAAAACCCATCTTCGATTAGTATAGTAGTGTATAAATTCTTAAACTTAAAAATTTAAATTTTAATAAACTGAATTATTGTTATCAAATATAACGTAATTTAATTATATATTTTGAGAAAAATATTATTTTATTTTTTTTTTCTTTCATAATCAAGAGCATATACATGTAATCGTATACATATGATATGATCATCTCCATGTTAATCATATCTACTCATAAATGGATCAAACCAACCTATTTCTATATTTAATTTCTTAGATTATCTGAACAATTATCACAAAGGAATAATTTATTTTAATACAAAATATTTTTTTTTTGTTAGAGAACACAAAATTCTCATTTCTTGATATACACATTTCTTTGTCAAGCTCAATATAAATGTTAAAAGTAGAATTGGAAGTTATTTTATTTACTTCACTTTTATTTTTACATCCATTCGCAATCTTCATCAATGTTATTGAAGAAAAGTAAAGAAATACGTCGTCTTGTTCGTCTCATGAGCTACAGTTTTTCTAACAACATTATCAGCTCAATTTGACTAGTATGTAATTAGAGCATATTTTTCTTAGTGTATTTAGTTATTTACTTAATTGGCTTTAACAAGTCTTTATCAGGTTTCAGTCGGACGCAGCACTCCACTTTAAACGCCTCTTCTGCCTTCTGCTTCCCTGCTATAATCTCAATAAAAATGAAAATTAAACTAATAACTAAAATTTTTTTGAGAATTTAGCAAAGTCAACAATAAAAAAATATATAAACTTGCAAAAACTTAGAAATAATTTATTTTAATTTTATTCAATACAAATTCCTTCTAAAATCATCTCATTACATTCTATTTGAGAGCAGTTTTTGCACTTAAGCGTATTAAATTTAAATAAATAGTTTTTGAATGCCTTGCAGAGAACAGTATTTTCCTTCCACTATAAACTGGAAGAAGAACCCAGAAAGTTTTAAAGTAGCAAAATGCTTTTGCCCGCATTATGGCCACTTGAAACGATATTTTTTCCTTACGAAAATGTAAAATTTGCCGCAGTTTCTTCGCCATCTTAATGCCATCAACAGTCGTTGTCGTTAGCCAAGCAACGAAAGGAGCAAAACTTTTCGTAATGTCCTTGTTGCTATATAAAAAAGTATGATAAATTAAATACTTTTTCGAAATATCAAAGAGCAAAAATATCCTAAGGCAGCATTTAAGCAGCATTGACAAAACAACTCAAAGAGAGCCTAAAGCAAAATCACTCAAAAGGACAAAAATATTTAAAAAATAAACAAATTAAACTTAATTTTGAAAGCAAAAATTATTTTCAAATATAATTCGGCGAATTTGGGTTACAATGCCACTCTTAACAATTGTTAAATGGCATATAAAACATTTTGTGGATGCCGGAATTATGAGAAGGACTAAGAAAAACATTAGAAAAAAAAAATGTATGAGTATAAAGAAGTTGTACGGACGAGGAGAAAACTTCCTTAAAATAGGCGATATTCTATCGACTACTAATAGAAGCGTAAATCATTGTCATTTGATATTTATGGTTCGGAAGGAATATTCAATATCAACGTAAATTAATAAAAATAAAAATATAAATTCTGAGCGAAGAAAAATGCAGCAAATGCAGCGTAAACAAGTAAAAATAAACGGAAATGCCAGAGCAAACAATTTAAGCACGAAAGTTCTAAAAAATTAAACACAAACTTCCGGTCGCCATAATGGCGTCCGTTTATGCGACGTTTTTTATTGAGTTATGTGAGCGAGCCATTTACTGTTATTATTTCCACTACATTTTCTTGAAAGAGCCTTTGTGTCGATGTAGATTTTATGCGCTGCTTTACGACTCGGTGCGAAAATTCCAATAAAGCTGGCAACACTTGAGACACATAATAAAGCCAAAAGCGGCAACAGCGCTGAAGTGCTGGTGTACTGGTGTGCCTCAGCTAATGCCGCTGTGTGTGGGTGTGGGTCTGCAATTTTGGGGTATTCCTGAGAAAGTCTGTGAATATGTGTATATATATATGGCTAAGTCAATTTTACAATTTATTTTGTGCTTATTTTTTACAAAAGAAAAATAATGAGAAGGGAAGACGTTGTTTGTGTGCAGACAACATGTTTCTGAAATTGACAGGATCAGCAGTATTAGCGAGAAGGATGTCAATTGTTGCTGGCAATTTATTAAATAAACACCAAACACATAAGTCCAAAGGAAATGAATGGAATGACTTAGTTTGGTTCAATTACTACGTGAACTAAGCTGCAGCTGTTGGGAGTCTGCGGTCTCCGAAATAATAAGAACACTTATTATTTTCTTTTGAAAATTGTTGTATTCATACTTGAGAAGACTTTGAATTTAAATTAATTTTATATAAAATTGAAAGTGGAGCTTTTTTTTACTTAGAAATTGAAAGCAAATTATTTGTGATAAGTTGTCAAGCATGCAAGAATGGGTTAGAAGACTGCCAGAATAATATTGTGTAAATGACAAATTTTATTAAAATATTTTGGTTCAGAGATTCAAGTGAATAGTCATATTATTAGTTCCAGTGTTAGTTATTTATAGTTATTTGAACTGCTTTTCCTAGCTTAAGCTCAATTTGAGAAAAATTATTTAAATAAACAAAAACTATCACACGCTTAATCCATTTTTCCATTAAAACCAGACCATTGATTTACAATCAATTGCAGTCGTAATTCATTTATTTTAATTTATAATTTTTATTATTCTTGAATATTAGCTACTTTGGGTTACAAAAGCAATAAAATTCAGGTACTTTCATGGAAAAAAAACTAGCAACACTTCTTAGTTTATTATCAATGTTACCATCGCACTTATGCGATTAATAGTACATTCACACTGTCTCATTTAAGCACTTGCTCATTTATAGTAATGAGTTAACGTTCACATTATAATAAGCTTATTTATACTGCTGATAGAACTTTCAAAAGCTTCACTTAATAATATATCACACATAAAAATTAAATATATAATTGATATTTCAAATAATTTATATACAATTAATAAAAACAAAGATTTTATTAAATAGTTTCTTTCTCAGTATGTTTCTTTAAAGCTCAGCTGCTGTTTCTTTACATTTTACATATAAAACATATGACGCCAACTAGAAATTGCACAAAGCTAGGCGCTGAGAAGACTTTTCAAAGTACCATGGTACATTAGGACAAATGATATCCTCACGGACCTCAAGATTGATCCCATCATATAATCAAATACATAAAGGATAGAGCACTGAAATTATTTACGAAAACTGACAGACTTACCAACACCGCGTTATCAAATCTCAGAATGGTTACAGACTTCTCGGGGAGATATGCAGATCTGAGGTCAATTATTGCGTAGTCTAATAAAGTAATAAACAATAATCCAGTCAAGGCGTAAAGTGGGGTTTTAAAAATACCTCGAGTTAAGAAAGAGTAGAAGTGCTCAAATGCACTAGCTCAAATAGAAATAATAATAATATTTATATAATATGATTACTCAATCAATTTTTTTAATTTATAATAATAAATTAGTTTTTTACTCAATCATTGGCAAAAAAATTCCTCTCCATTATTTTTATATGTAACGCTTTATTATTTTTATAATAAAATCAATTTGCTGTCAATTAAATTATATCTAGAGTATTGAAAAATTGCCACCTTATGAATTTCCTTTGAGATTACCTATTTATTTATTCTACATATTGTATTAGCTGTAGCCATATATTTATTACATAGTAATACATATTATATGCCAGGCCTGGTTATTTGAAAAGAAAGTGTTTATTTTATTTTTTGTGCTCGTTCTTCTTGCAGCAACTGCAAAGCTTCATGAACAGAATATTTACTGTACCCACTGACCAATGATTTCCAGGCCAATCCGATCATGATTCTGCTCAGATTTGAGTTTCTATTGTTAAGTAAGATTAAGTTATACGGTTGTTTATCCCCTTACCTACCTACGAGTAAAAAGTTAGAATATTTCCGATGTAAGATATGTCTGTCATAAGAGGTGACTAAAATCTCGGCATCGTTCCGACACTGTTTGATGTGTAAATAGTAATAAGTAACATTCGCTTGCGCTATCCGACCATAGGTGTGCATTTGACACCACGGCGGTCACTACTTACAGTTTCGGCTGCTCTGACCATTTGAGGATGACAGTATTGTGTCGTGGTGGCTGTAGTTAACCCAAACTTACACGGGAAGAATGATTGTAAGCTGCGTATTCAGACCGTGTGCTGTGACCCAAAGTTCACCAGAGATGTTGGTAGGCCCCGGTTTTTACAATGGGGTAAGTTATGCCAAACATACAACTTAAAGTCTTGATACATTTATTTTTGAAACACCATAGTGTTAAGCCTTCAAGGCAGGTAAACACGTTAAACAAATCTGTATTCTGTCGACATCTTAAACCATTTTCTAACACATTTGCAATAAACCCTCCTATCTTCTTTTCCTGAAAGAGCATTTTCAAAACGGGATCGATACGCCCGTTGCTGATGGTAAAATATGTGTAATTTCTGGTATTGGTAAGATTCAGGTTTCGTACTTGAAAGTATTTCATTTCAACGGATTGTATCTACAGTCTTAAAATAATTAAATTATTATTATGACTAATAATAATTTCAAAGTTTCATGGTACATTAGGACGAATGAAATCCTCAGGGACCTCAAGATTAATCCCATTAAAAAATACATAAATGATGGAGCCCTGAAATTATTTGCGAAAACTGACAGACTTACTAACACCGCGTTATCAAATCTTAAAATGGTTTCAGGGTCTTCGGGAAGATGAGTGATAAACAATAATCTAGTCAAGGTGTAAAAGGGATATTAAAAATACCTCGAGTTAAAAAAGAGTATAAGTGCTTAAGAGCACTAGCTTAAAATAGCTTGAACATAATAATTAATAATAATTAATTATGAATATTTTAATCCGACTTATATTTCCAAAAATCATTGATGATGATTATTTGGATAAATTCAATATAGTTTTAGGTGTACAAACATTATTATTTAATTAAAAATAACATTTGTTGTTTGTGATTCATTAATATTTACTGCTTCAGATATAGTTCTGTATACAATAGATAAGTTTTTATCTCGAAAACATTTTTTTATCGACTTAAACAGTTAACTCCAATTACCTTAGTTTTTCATCACGTAATCAATTTTTTAAAAAAAAAAAATGACTACTTTTTGCTCAAAAAGGTCAATCCAATACTTTTAACCTACAATTACAGAAATAATTGAATATTGAGAATTAAGTCTTGTTAAGAAAGAAAAAGAAAACAGGAGCAATCCTTCTTCATTCAATTGTTTTTTTAAGCTTTTCAAGCTTAATTTTTTAATTCCAAATGAAACTGAATGTTGACTTTTTCCTAACTTTTTATCAACAGTTCTTTATTTAAGGATTTTGGATTTTGTAAATCATTGAATGCTACTTTTTCACTTTATAATACAAAACTTAAGTAAAATGCACAAAAATGGACAAAAAATCTATTGTACCACAAAAGGCAAGTCCATTTATTGCTATTATTTCGTTACGCTGATTATCCTTGGCTTATACTGCAGCCATATCAACGGAACCTTTATATGCTTACTTTCAAGGATATCTTGCATTACCTTTCCCATTCGAGCATAAAATTCCATTTCATTTCATTTTGATACAGATTTTGTTCTTTTCCCTCCATTTTTTCGTTGTTTTTCAGGAATTCACTATTTTATTGTAAGGCATTTGTTATAACAAAAACTTTTGACATTTTTTATGCGAAAATATGTTGACTTCTGACAAAAGTCTTAGGGAAATAGAAACACACAAAAATGAAAACAATCTACCCAGAAAGCTCCATGACATTTTGTTTTTTTTTCATTATTTCATTTAGTTTCGCATTTTGTATCCTTAAGTTCATCTTTAGTATTCTTACTATATTTTTTTTATTTTATATTTTTTTCCTTTTCTTTTTATTTTTTTGAGAAGTTTAGTATGTTTTACTTTGTGCATTTTGTGGCTTATTATTCCCTTGAGTATTTTTCTACTTAAATTGAGGGGGAACATCATAGTTTACCTACCTTTAGAGCACTTCAAGTATACTTCTATTGTGTACCTTATTATTTCGAGTGGGAGAAAGAGGGTTGTTGAACTACCATTTCTTTCTTATTAAATGATGCAATTACAACTTCATAAGTTCTATTTTCAGTCTACCAAACTTTAGAGTGAAAAAGGCATCGCCGTAGTCAATTTATGAGTGCGGCTAAGTTTCTTTAGTAAAAGTTTGTGTTTTCACATGTTGATATATGTTTCAGGTGCAATTAAGTTCTGTATTTAAACGAAAGGTCAATGGAGAGCTAAACTTTCCTTCACATTTGCAATTTTATACATAGTAAGTAAATTTTCTTAAGCATAAAATTTATTTGACTTTAAAGTAGTTTGCCTCATAGTTTTATATACTTTTATTTATTTTAAAAAACTTACTAACGTAGGTCTTATACCTGGAAGCATTATACATAGAAAAACGTTGTTTTTTCTGTTCTTAAATGGATTAAGTACAATTTTAAGTCAGAAATTTTTGTAGAATCTTTTCTATTTATTACTACTCTTCTTATTTATTATATTATATTCATTGCTTTTGTCCGTCACCTCTCTTCTCCAATTCAAAATTAATTAGTGCTTCTTCAATTACTTATTGGAATATGCCATCTACTTATCACCTGCCAAACATTTTTCATTTCAGAATTTTCCTTTTATAGAAACCGTTTTACTGTAATCGTCATTCAAAGCAAGACATCGAAGTAAG
>NC_051846.1:178624288-178643629 GCF_002237135.1 Teleopsis dalmanni
TTCTGATTATTTTATTTCATTTGTGTCTGACAATACTCTTGTCTCCAATAGAGAATTTTATTTTTTTTGCAGGATGCTTGAAAATTGACATTTGGCACTTTTCCTTTTAATACAAATACATACACGACAACAATAGAGCAAAGGGTATAAGGTGCTAATATTACAGTGCTTAAAAAAAACCCTTATTTATATTAAAAAAAAGCCTAAATGGTGGCAAACAGGAAACAACAAATCAACTAGGAACTTCTTGAAATCATCCCTGTCCCCTTTTGTACTATTTCACATGCATTGTCAAAACAAACGCTGACTATTATTTTCATTTTTAGCTTCAATTCTTTTATTTCAGAGTCACTTCTGGCCTTTTACTTATGGATTTAGGTCTACCCAGAGATTCCAGCATATGAGCAAAAAACATTTACACGAAATCCGAAATTCATGTGCGGGTATCAGAACCGTGAGTCTGACATCGTCTGTCATATCACTGCGCCTGTATGTCAAAGTGTACGTGTTTTGAATTTTTCATTTGTTTAATTTGCAGTAATTTCTTTCCTCTCTCACTTTCCATGTTCATAGGCCATATCTATGGATCTATATGGATATGTGGGTTCACTCATATGTTTTTTATATCCCTTTCAGTTGTTTAAGTTGTTGTTGTTGTTGCTGTTGTTATATGTTGTTATTTTGCACTTGTTTTAAATAATAAATCCCTTTAATCTTCAGTGGATTTTCATTTTGACATTTATTGACTTGTGGCTGTTTTTGTCGAGTTATCATAAATAATAATTGACAGCTTTTGTTGGTAGTTGATTAATATTTACAAAACATTTGCAGTTTCAAACATGGTTAATATATTTTACAATAAAAAATTATTTAATAAAAATAATAATAAATAGTAACTTCGATTATGGAGTTGTTTTTACAACTGCAAGTAGATAGAATACATTTGTGACTATATGCGATGTACACAGCAACAAAAGATAATTTCATTTCGAGCTACTGAAATCTGAAAGCTAACATATTTGAATAAATGTTTTTTATTTAAATTTTAATTCAAATATAATACACAATGGTAAATTGGATAGAATATTTTTAACAATCGCAACATTTTCAGTTTAAAATTAAATTGAGGAAAAATGCTTATAAAATAAGTAAAACAATTTCTGCACATAAAGGATAGGGATAGGAAAAATATCAAAAAAAAAAATTATTAATTTAAGAAAATTAAATTGATTATTTTAAAAATAGGCTTCAACGAGTAAATGCTTAACTCAACTTCCAGACATTTTAATAGGTTGATTGAAGTATCACTTTCAACTTCATCAGCTAATTTTCTTCAATGATCAGATTTTACTCGAAACGTATTTCTTGATGTGGTAATTTTAGTTTCGGGAGTAGCTTTTATGTCTCCATTTCAGCTTAATGACATTTACTAGGGATATATAACACGTTTTTATATAATTATTTTCAGATCTGCATGTTTTATTTTGCGCCTCAGTACCTTTTATTGCGTATCACTAGCTTTTATTGAATTTAAATAAGTTTGGTTTTCTTTTGTCAAACAGTTTCAATTTTAATGGAGAGGTGTTTGGAACAGTACTAAATTACAACAACAAAATTTTTATTATTTATTAATTAATTGAAATTTTGGGTGACTGTTTCAAGTATTGTCAAATCCCCATTATCAGTGGTCTTTAAAAAATATTTTAATAATATCTTAATCGTAAAAAAAATTTTTTTTGAGACTACAGCGGTTAAAATCTTAATATAGGGCACTGGAATCTTAATAGGACCCTATAAACTAAAATACCACCTTTCGAGACTGGGTGGTTTGCATATGGATGCAAAGTGTAGATTCTGTGAAAAGAATAAAGAGTCAGCCAATCAGTCACAATTGCTATTTGAATGCTCTGCGCTAATGCACAAACGGAAAAGACTCCCGGAAATGTTTACTCTTATGGAAGAGACTATTAAATACTGTAAGGCAATTAACTAGTCAACCGATCGAAAGCCGTACTTGATTTGTAGGTTCTTCTTTCTTTTTCTTTTTTATTAATTTACTGTGAAAGTTTTATTAACAATTTTTAGCATACGTCTCAGTACAATATTGTAATAAGTTCGGAGTTATCTAATAGTGAATGGAACAGCATTGACCTAAGTAAAACAACCATAAAGTAGTTTAGGTGTAATTATTTGCTTATAAAAAAGAATTTTATTATATTGTGTTGTTATTAACATTTGAAGTTAATATTCATTGCAATAATTTAAAAATAATATCAGTTTGCAGCAGTTTAATTGCTTGTAAGAAATAGTTTCTATCAAAAAAAAAGAGTTGCAGTTTACTACACTTACGATAATACAGTTTAACAATTTGAAAACTTCTTCCTGTAAAGCAAAATGAAATCTGTATCGCTTTTATTCTAGAGCAAGCAATCGTTTAAGAAAAAAGAACATTAAAAAGTCCTTTTGCATGCAATATTCATTCATTTCTTTTACAAAGTTAATGCAATTATTGTAAAAACTTGAGGTTGTTGTCAGGAGCAACTATGTAGAACCAATGAGAAAGATAGACTGATGTTTTCAGTGAAATTCACCCAAAACAAAAGAAAAAACAAGTTGTCAACTCCTTTTAGTTTTAATACGATTACAAGCGCCTTACGCAGCTCCTTTTATCTATTAAGAGAACGTGAAAGATAAAAGGTAAACTGTTGCCAACTTCGTTAGGACTTGAAGTGCTTTTATGACTTGGACACTTATTGTACATAGAGAATATTCATTAAGAGTTCTTGAAACTGATTTTAATAGTTGCTACGTGTACAGCACTGCGACTGTTCACCGAAAATCATCTTAAAAGTAGAGTAAATCTATTTTGCAACATGCAACAAATGTTGCTTGTAGATGCAACTCGCTTTGTCCTTAATTTTCACGAAATTTCCATTGAAAGTACAGCATAGAAATGTGTGGCATAAAAGAAGTTTCTAAACTAAAATTTTGTAGAAATGAGTGTCATTGTTTTAAATGAAGAAGCTTTTAAGCAGAAATACACATGACAATGACTAAATTGTTTAAATGTTTTGTTTTTAAATATAATATGAACAGTTTGAAATTATGGATTTATTAATAATTTATATCGGAATCAATTGCAAAATATTTCAGTAGCTTTAACTAAAATAATATAGTCGTTGCTTCAAAATGTCGTATGGAATATGAATTGACCGACAAAACTAAACTCATTTTTATTACGAAGAAACTTGTTCACTTCTTTTATGCACGCAGTCAGTACTCAACACAAATACAATAAATTAAAAACAAAAGTCGAAAATGTAGCAAAAAGTATTAACGTAAGTAGATTAAGTGCAAGTAGGATCAGGTCTTTCTCAATAAGCTAAGTAAACCTTTTTGAATTCATATTCTTCCCAGTACTACTGGCGTTTTCAATTGGTAAATCTGGGGAAATTATTTCAATCGAGTTGCTCTTTTAATACACTTCTAGTGCAATTTTATTTTCGGTTGGTAAATCTGTGGCAAAATGTATAACCCTCAAGATTAATTTATAACAGTGTAGATATTTTGCCTAGTACCCTGAAATTTACAGCTATTTTATAGAATGTGTATTGCTAGAAACGTTCAACCGAATTTTATTAATGCCTAAAATAGTATAAGTATATAAATTATAATGAACGTTATTAGGGAAAACAACTCTATTCTCTAGAGATTTACTTTTAGGATATATATTCATTCTTTAAGTATCTTTAATAATATTCGATTGCTTCTATAAAGGATATTATAGGCTTTTATTGCTTCTATATAACATATTCTTTCTACTCAAACCAGACAAATTTTTATAAAAAACATTTCAGACACATCTATTATTTTCACAACAAAAACACAATCACATTTTTTTAGCTCCATGTTCTTCACAACCACACTTAACATATATATGGTATATATATATATATACATATAGTATATACATTTATTTTTACAGAGGTACCAAGTATCTCTTTTGACAAAAGGTTTAAAATTTTTAACATACTGTTATCCTGAAGAGGACTACAAGGATCAGGAAAATGTCAAGCTATTAAAAAAATGTATATTTGACTAAAATTAACTTCAATTAAGCTAAATGCAAACTAAATAAAGGATATAAAAGGCTCTTGATATACTACCAAATACAGTTAACAAAAGCAAGTAAAAACTCCATTATTCATCCATTTTATTTTTCTATTTGCATTGTAGAAGTAGATACAATTTTTTATATACGCCATTTTTTTTATACGCCATTTTTATGACTAATTTTTCTTTTTCTTTTATTTTGCTTTTATTTTTTATTTTTAGGGTGCGTCAACTTAAACTTATGTCGATTGTTTGCTTTTATATTTACTACCACGTGTTGCTCACATTTATTATGGGTTTCCCCATTATTTTATTTGATATGGAAGACGAACAAAATTTAAATGAAACATGGACGAAAAATATGACAAAATACGAATATAAAATGTGAAAACTGTCTTTCCCTTTATGAGCAAAATATGTCTGAGACAAGTTTGCCTTTTAGGTTGATTGAGGCTTCTCAAATATCATGTGATATTTCATACAAAAATACAAATAAAAAGTACAATGACTAATATAGTACAGAAAATGACTTGAATATTTAATTAGAAAAAATTTGAATAAAATAAATTTGTATTAAGAAAGGTTAAAGAAAGTTTGTTGTTGTACTTTTAATAAAAGATACAAAGGGTATATGAAGCGAAGGAATAATAAATTTATAAAATTTTATATTAAAATGCTTATTCATTTTTATCTTAATTGAACTCCAACAAACTATACGTCTATGGATTATATATTGGTAAAAGAGATTGTTAGAAAGTATACATTACTTTATTATGATATATTGATATTCACACCATCTTATTAATATCGCAAATGACAGGGACAAGGTATTCTTAAAGAAATATCATCAATGTACTTCAAGTAAAAAGTAAGACTATTAATGATCCTTGCATGCCCTTTCGTTTAAGTCGAAATGTATTTTAGTTTAAAGTAAGCCAGTTAAACATTTCGAGAATTTATTATACGAAAATTTTATCATTGATTAAAGCAAAAAGAAGTCTATAGTTATTCTTGAAGAAATATGTTTATTGTACTTGAGGTAGATCTTAAAGCTATCAATGACTCTTACAATGCTCTTTCTTTTAAGTCTAAAAATTATTTTAGTTCGAAATAAGCTAGCTGAAAATATCAGATTCATGTCAGCGAACAAACTTTCAGCTTTTTCTGGTGAACCATTCACTAGAAAAGTATTTAAAGCTGTAGTTGAGTAGAAGGAAGCGTAGAGGTAGAGTGTGTCTCAGGTGAAGTAGAAATGCTTCGCATAGAAAAAACTAAGCGCACTTGATCCAGAGGCGCCTGAAGCAGAGGCGCCTGAAGCATTAGGATAATGCATCATTGGATTATAGTGTATTCTTTTGGTACAAATCACCACAAAGCTTACAGTTCTGCTCAAAACTGGTTGTATTTTCAGCTCTAATATGCGTGACCTTCAGCAGCTTCAGATCGAGTTTCAATAAAAAACGTAACAATATTTTTTAGTTGTTTTCTATTTCAGACAAACCCATAACTTCGAAAATTATTAATATCAGATATGTTTTGTAGATCTTACACTATTACAGTGCTATTATTGAGGAACTGACAGAACTATTAATGATATTTGATAGATGTAGATAAATAACATAAGGTATTTATTGCGGAATTAATAATCAGTTTAAGTTACAAATTGCTTTTAAGAATTAGTCAATGGAAATTTATAAATATTCCATTTACAATTTTTTTTTTAATTTAAAATTAGACCAAGAGAGCATTTTTGAAATATTAATTATTAAATTTATTTTACAGCGTTGTCCTATTGTAGTGTTTAAGACTAGTTCCATTCATTAAACTATATTTGAAGCTCTCTTTAGGAAGTATAACTATGTTATATACTTTCCCTTATAATTCAAATCTATCTTTTATAAAGCTTTTGAGTAGCTCATCAATTACAAAGTGATGATACGTACTTGTTTTTGAGGAAAATCATTTTCTTTTAAGTCAAAAATCAATCAATTCGGTTATAGTTTTGTTAACAATCTAGCAATACTTTTGATAAACGAATAGTGTACAACATCCTCTTTATCCTATTGAAGACAAATCTGTGTTACTTTATACACTATTTGCCAAAAATATATAATATAAATATATTAAATCTAAGAACATATATATTTCCTTAGTAGCAAATCATAAGTTGAGAGTTACTTAAAGTTTATATTTAATATTTTAACATTTTTGTAGAACAAATTTAAAAGCATTTAATAGCATCTTAAAAGCTTCAACAACCTATTAAACATATTTTATTAAAATTAAATTAATGAATTTCTCAAAAATTTATTGACAATATTTAAGTATACTGTGAAAGAAAAAAACAACAAATTTTAATTAGAATTTCAATTGTATGCTATAAATTTCATTTGGCTGCAAAATTACGCGAATATGTCTTTTTCCTGGCGCCTAAAAATATGTTGCCGCATCCACAGTGAATGTAAAATATGTAAATTTATATGGACGCCTCGCATACCCAAGTCAAATTAAATTGCGATTTGTGGCTTAATTTATTTTGGCGGTGAAGGTGGCAACAATATTAAAATTTTCTACAAAATTCTTATCGCCTACACGAAAACATAATATATATATGTACGAGAATGCAAATTGCAGAAAGCTGGTTGAGTTTGAAGCCTACTTTTCGGTGCCCAAGGGTACGAATGAAATGGTGGATACGAACGAAAATAGAAGTTTTAAATTTTCAACTTTAATTTGATTGCTTATTTTGATAAATCAAATTTAAGATACAAATAATGGGGAAAACATTTTAAATCTTTAGGGAAGAAATTCTTCACTTTCAAGGGACAAAAGAGTATAGAAGAAGTATGGGAAGGATAGAGTAGTTATCGAGCATATTTGTATGTGAATTAAAAAGTCAGACAAATAAACTTCCTATTCGTTTAAGCAATACAAGTCACATAAGTAACGAAAGCCTTTATTCACATATGAACAGGATATAAAAATATATATAGGCTATATGTGTGCGTATACGACATAAATCCGACAAAATGATATGCTTGACTGTATTCATTGTATTTTTACTGTGTTTTACTGTGTATTTATGTGAATTTGCATTGTTTTGGTTACATGTTTGTGTAATTTCTGTGTGTTTGGTGTGTAATTTCGCGCGAAGTTGCTGGCGTAAATAATGTGTCTTTGATTTTAGTTAAACAAATGGGGACATGCAGGTTCGCATGCAAATGCAAAAATACAATATCAATCTGTTTATAAAATAAATATAAAGCATGCGAGAGAAAGTATGATACTATTTAATATATTAATATCATACATATAATATTTAATATAATTTATAAATAAATTTCTATTGCCCATTAGGTCAAAACGGTAACGATTAGATGAAGTACGTTGCGGCATTTATTTCAGAAAATGCCCCGTGATGAGGTAAATAAAGAATTTAAAGAAGAAGAAGAAGAAGCAGCACAATGTAATTACTAATGCCGCGGGTAAATTTCAAAAAGTGTAATGCTCAGCCAGCTCAAATGCTTATTTGTTTCTTATCAAACGGAAGTGCACATTTTCCAAATAAACGCAGTCACAGCGCATTGCAGTAGCGTTTCAAGATTCACACAAGCTGAGCATATAACTTTCCTAGCGTTTTTGAATGAAGACGTTATATGCAAGTAACAGTGGAACAAAACTTTACTTAATATGGTAAAATGTAACAAGTTCAATAAATAACTTAAACATATTTTTGTGCTGTGTATATTAATACATATAACATACAGCATATTTTAAATCGTATTAGCGAATAATAGTCCTTCTTACTTAATAATAATAATCATATGATATTTCAGTCAGTGGTATTTATTTTCGACGAGGATTTATCTCCCAGTAGAGCTAAGTAGCGCTACCTAAATATTCTAACTGAAACAAAAGTCAATTGAACAGAAAGCATTCTCCTCCAAGCAAATACTTTTGTTTCATTTTTTGAATAAAAAAATGAGTTTACTGCCATCTGTCAAGTATGCATGACAATAAGTAATAATTATTACAATCTAAAAAAAAGGAGCGTGTGGACTGTGCCCAGTGACATATTCATATATACTTAAAATAGAAAAGTGTGACCTACAAACACATATCTAACATGTCTCCCGATGTTTTTCTTTTCAACCTTGTAAAATTGTTAGAGAGAGACATTAGGTGTGTAACAAATGGGTTTGGGTGTATATATATGCGATCAACGTAGTTCTTTATAAAACGAGTTATTTCTCTCTTGATTGTTGGTTGATATTCGTTATATACCAAGGTGCCTTTGTGATCATTGAAACCGCTAGATATTTGCCAGGTTTGAGTCTGCTGCATTATTGGATTTAATAACTCCACATATGTTTTATTACAGTTTTGTATATTAACAGCTTATTATCGAGTGATAGTTTAGAATTTCGACTAAGGAACCAATATAAATTTCGCAATTTGAGACCCAAGGCTTTACGCTTTTTGAATATGTGTGTTCTTTAGATTAATTTACTATCCAGATGTATTCCCAAATTTTTTATTTCAACAGATTATGGTAATTGAGCATTGTTTATTATAACAGGCGGACAGGGAGAATGTTTTGTAGTAAATGTTACCCGAATAGAATTTGTTACATTTGATTTAATAAGCCAATTTTCATCCAGAAAACAACATTGTTAAGGAAGGTTTGTAGTTTGGTGAAAGCTGGGTTGGGTCGCTGTTAATTAATAAAACAGCCGTGTCGTCTGCAAATGTGCCATTACACTTTTATCAGTAAGGGGAAGGTCCGCAGTATAACTCCTGCTTTTATATCATGAAATTCTGTAGTTTCACTATAATGCTTAATGAAAACTCAATGACTTTACTTGTAGCTTCATTAAATGCAATTGTAATAAGCTTTGGTATTCAGCAATACTACTTTAGTGAAGTTTTTCTCATTAGAAACTGTGATCGATTCACAGTTTCAAGAGTAACTTGATTGCCTTTATTGATGCAGGAGAAGATCCCGTGTGGGATTTTGCAAAGTTAATGATCGATATAAGTCTTAAATGAGAATCTTAGCTTTGAAATGACTATACCAAACATACGATTCAAGTGAAATTTTGGTGCCAAATCTGATGTATCGAATATTTGTTTGGAACTGTCAATACAGAATGATTTAGTGTTCTGATCGAAACAAGATTTATTATTTTGTCAAATCAGGCAATCAAAGATGAGTGTTTTGAATTTTCTACTAAACCGTAATGTCTATTTGATTAGTCCCTTCACAAATCTCTATTCTAGGGCTTAGTCTCCAAATGAAATAATGACCATCAATATTTTCATGTAATTTGTAATATAGGTGCACTCAAATTTGATTTTTTGATTTAAATGCTTCATTATCGCGTCTAATATGAAAATTTTAAGTTTATAAAATATATCTTTTTAAATTATTGAATTTTTTGGTATATTTACCTAACAAAGGAGGCCTACACTGAATCTCAAAATCTGATATAATGTTATATATCATCTTTAATTGTAGCGGTAGTATCATTTCTAATAAATTCCCTCAAATCAAGAAGGGAAAAGCTACACTGATACTATAGCGAAACTAAATTACGATATTATGTAAAATATTTCCTTCAATTAAAATCTCTACCTTATAATTATTGCTGCACCACATGGTATGAGGGGCTTAAATAAAAAATTTTCATAACAAGTATTCTCATTGAAGCGTTCATAGTTACTTCAATGAAATAAGAATAGAATTCAGTTAACTGAATTGTTCCACTGTGCCAAATAGAGCAGTCAAGCATAAACCGGATATGTGGCATACGATGTAAAATTCAACACAAAAATAAAAACACAATCGAGCGAGGAGGCGCATATAAAGCAGATATAAAAGTTTAACTTTAACCAAAGCAAAAGGAACACCGGAAGACGACGATAACGCCGACATTGTAAATTGTTGTAATTTGATGCTGCTACAATTTAAAGTTAAAAGACGCTACAAACGCAGTAAGGCATAATAGGCAAAAAAAATACCGGAAGAAATGTGTAAAAATAATAATAAAAGGTGCTATTGTAGCAACAATTCATAGTAAATTCTTGCTGCTTTAAACGTCAGACGAACAGTGCCTCAACCCTAGTTGTATAACGCGTATAACGCGCTCTACCAGTACCGTTTCTTGTCATCCCCCAACCAAATGCTCGATATTGTCTACAGCTGGTATGGAAATTTATGCATGCCAAAAGTTTATGCTCTGCCAAGGTGCGTCGAATGTTGACACCTAAACCCTGAGCCATTTTAATCCAATGTTTTATTTTTGAATGTCTCCCCAAGGATAATTCGGGCGTGAAATTACAATCGAAGTGGCGGAAGTGTTACCGGTTGTCAGTTAAGCAAAAAAATTTAATATATCTGTATATATTCGTATGCATATATAAAAACTCAACGAGTACTGGAAAAGTTATATTTTATTTCATAGAGCTGACTGAAGCTTTTACTAGTATATGGTACAACCAAAAAAATCCTGTAAGTGTACAATGTAAAATACCTTCACACTACGGAAGCGTGAAAAAAATGAAATAGTACTAGAACAATAATGAAAAGAAGAAAAATAGATAAGGAGGGGTTTTTGTGCGGGGTGAGAAGGAATAAAACAATATGCAATTTTATTTATGTTTTTTTTTTTATTTTGTATACAATTTTTTTGTGATTCGCTATAATGTAAAGGAATTTGCTTAGTAAACAGTAATAATTGTATTAATAGCTTTTAGTAACAAATTGCATTAATTTTTTCTTGATAAAGATTAAAGTAATTAAAATATATAAGATAACTTTTTCAATAAATAATATTTGATAAGGGTTGATGATGTTTAACTAGACAAGGAATTTATAATTTATACAGAAAAGTATTCTTTTAAAATTAAAAACAGCAATTACCCATTTCAAAAATTTCGTAATTTTATTTTCATTCACTTTAAAAACATAATTCTTGTATAAAAATATTTCAAACATTTTTAATTAAAATGTTAAAGTATTAAGCAAATATTACAATAAACAAACTTTCGCTATTTTTCCAAACTTTTCGCCAAGAATGCGTCATTTCTAGGCCCCACCACTTTCACCTTTATCCTTGTTATAACTTGCTCCTTGTCTCATAGCCAAAGTTTGTATAAATTTTACCACCAATTTGTAAATATTTTTCTCTTTCTTGTCATTGCCGCTACAATTTGCCGTGCTTATCAAAATTGACACAAGTTGAGATACTTTTTAAACCGTAACTTTTAGGTATTCGCAAATGTCAATTAGTGGCTTCGTTCACAATTTTACTCAAGTACGCAAATATGTGGAACGGAATTTTGTAATTTTCATGGAGCAATGAAGTGAAAAGAAGAATTTTGATGAATTCATTTGCAGCTAATTAAATGCAAGGACTTTCAAAACTTATGTTACTTATAGATAAAATAAAAATTTAACAGTAATGAGAATTTTTATCAGAAGTTGAACTTAATGGAAGTGTTTATAAATAGAAAGAAATTTAATACAAAAAAAGTAGTTTAATACAAAGAGAGTCTTTAAAAAGGAGGTTCGATGAGATATATTTAATTTATTAAGGACAGTGAATTATAGACATTTGATATTTTATATTGGATCATTACAACACATTAATGATGCCACTTGCAACAGCTAAACTGCCAATCAAATAAAAATATTTGAGGTTTGTCAAGCATGATTGGGTAGACGAACCTTGTCAGATATCTAGATTGACCTGGTCTAAACTAAACAAACTCAGTACTGCGATACCGTTGCCGATGAGTCACTGCGTAATAGGAAGACGTGCTATGAAACTGGGTCTACCTTATAATAACTTTTATCGAGGTTGTATTTCTGAGCATGAGAAGGAAACCGTGCTCCACCTCATGTGTCAGTATCTATCTTTAGCTAAAAGAAGATTTGAAATCTTCGGGCCCTCTTTTCTTACCGACTTAACTAAGCTGTCGTCCTGTAAAATAGGGGATTTAGCTAAGTTTACAGAATTGTCAGATTAATTCACTTTACACTAATAGAAGAGTCGTGCTTTTTGGTGTTGCTCGTGTGCTAATCACTAGTTTGTGCATATACAAACGCTAACCCGTGATACTACAACGCGCTTTTATTTGAACCTAAGTGGGCTTTGCGCACAATGCCGCCACTCAAACCTAACCTTTCTAACCTATCATTACAACTCACTAATTTTAAAGACTCTTAAATGTGGGAGTTATTTAAAAAATATTTGACAGATATAAACATGTCTGTGTTTATGCGGTAGATACGTATATATACGTAACTGTTTAAACCATTTCTAAGTGATAATCAGGCAGTAATAAAGGCGCTTAATTCTCATCAGATAACATCAAAAATGATAATGGAAGCAAAATAAAGCTGATTATATTTGAAAAATGTAGGATAAAGATATTCGGTAATCTCATTAGTTTATATAGAAATTCCTCAATCTTGGATCTGATGATTTATATGTAAAAGGTAAATTGTTTTTATTCCTCTTCTGCCCTGTATGTTCGGCATTTCTTAATAAGAAAGATATCACATTTTTCAATATCAGTGCCAATTCTTATGATTAAAAGAATTGCTTATAAAATTAAAATCATTCAATAATTTTTGGCGCTGTTATCATGCAAAAGCGACTTTAAACGGTGGGCCTATTTTTCTTCTTTCATTTGTCGTAGACTTTAAATTCAGTGATATATAAATTTTTTATTTTAGCCTTTTTACTTTTCAGTTGTAAATTTAAAATGTATATATACCTATGTTTTCCTCAAAATGAAATAAATTATATATTCAGTTAGTTAATTATTTTAAAAACAACTTTAATGTTAAGTTTCCTCGATTTCTGCATAAAAAAGAATTTGAACTGAAATAAACTGTAATCAACCGGAATATATTGTACGTTCATAATAAAAGTGCCATTTGTCTATTACGTGCCTCGCATGTTGAGTTAAAAATAAACAAAATTAAGGTGGAAACCCTTGAATTAACTTAGCTTTTTCTGTTTCCGAAAAGGTCTTCACAAGCAATTTTCCTTTCTGAAAATTCTATTTTTTTAGAATGCAGGCTCCAATTTAAAGGAGCATACACAAGTGAAGAAATTATTTAAATTGCTTCACAATAAAAACCTAAACTGTCAATAACGACACTAGAGAAGCAATGAACTGAGTTTATTGGTAAAGCAAAAATATTTCAAAACAATTTTGCATAAGAAAGCCTACAAATTTCTTGGTACTCCGAAGAATGTTTCAAATTAAGCAGCCGTAAAAGTAAAAGATGCAGACGAAGAAAAAGGAGTGGCATTCTTGCAGTCCTGATGTGCCAAATTGAAATTGTCAATTTTTGCATTCTTATTGTTATTTCCTCCATGTTTGTTATGCAAATCTAGATTTATCTAAAATTCAAAAAAATTGCTTTTGGGTAGATTTTATTTAGCATAAGTGAGATAAGCGAAAAATTCTGTTGGATTTCTGAATATATCAATTTTTTTCAGAACTTCTTCTGGAAGTGATTTTTTTGAAATTCATTTTAATGATGAATATTAAATAACTAGAGAAACAATCCACTTTGATTAGAAGGGTATGGATAGATGTTTTACAGTTGAAATATAAAAATATATAAATAAAGAGAGAAGTGACACATCGAACAGTGAAATTAAGGTCTTTATAAAAGTTTATCAATACTCGCTTCTATATAGACTTCTATAGATATATATTTCAGCACAATGTTAGATTATGTGCCACATCGAAACTTATTAAATCTCATTTCTTTTAATATATACAATAAAAACGAAAATCCTGAACATTATTAATATGATAAAAATGCCATCAAAATAAAACAATTAAAATAAAAAATATATAAATAAATGAATTGATGAACAACATGAAGATAAGAAGATTAAAGCTAGACAATCTGCAAGTAGAGCTAATGATAAAACGAGTGGGAAGCATAAGAAGCATAAGAACTCAATAAAGACCTCAGAATAATGCGCAACAAGACACACAGCAAAATATAAGTCTTAAAATGAACTCAGGAACAGGTAAACCTCGAAAAACACGATTCTTGTAGAACACGGCATTGAAGAATATGGATATATGTTGCCCGAATTATATGGTTACTCATATGTGATCCACGTGTAATTCTTTTGAAAATGTGAAATTTATTAATAAAAATAATTTTTCTTTAATTTTACCCTTGAAGCAAAATTCCGTTTCTGTAGTCTCGAACAACGCGGTGTCAAAGAGCGTGGAAACAATTCTGTTTTTCGGTGCGATACATCCAATCTCAGGCTCTCTCTACTAATCAGATAGCCAAAAATTCAATACCATTGAGTGTAATAATATAATTTTATTTGATATTCTTTATGGCATCATTTTTACTCAATTAAGAAAAGTAATTTCATCATAAATTCTTCTATCTCTCTTGTCCTTTTCAAACAGTTATCCTTTCTATTCCCATTTGAAGTGCATTTAAAAAGCATTTGTGGTTTTATGTTTTATTATCAAAAAAAAAAAAATAAATTACCGCTAATAAATAAAATATCGACAAGAAAATACGAAAAAGATTCAAATAAATACATAATGCCAAATTGTTATAAATTCCCGACACGATTTATTTTGATGCATAAATAAAATGCATTAGTTGCTTTTATTTGTAGCCATAAAAGCACCCAAAAGTCTTTTAATATGACATTTGGTACCTTTGCCCTCAGTGGGCGCGAGCAATTTGAAAACATTTCATTATTGCGGGGCAACAAATGCGGGCACTACGTATATAAAATATCACCACGCTACCACCATTTGGCCACTTTTAAGCTTTCCACACTTTCATTTTCATTCATATTGTATGTTATGTCTGCAAATAATCTTTCCTGCTTTATTTTTCTCTTAATTTTATTTTATAAATTCCTTACACGTGCAAAAAAACTTACAGGATTCGTGGCTGTGCCGGAACTACCAACACCAAATGAAATCAACACGTTACTTCTCAGATAGGCAACATTTATTGGTGTATATGTGAGTTCCTTTGCAGCACTACAGAAATGCCTAGTGTACTGCTTACAGTGTACCGTGAAGATGTAGCAAGTTGTGTATGCAGGTAGTTAGATTGTCTATAAAGTTTGTACTGACTTAGCGCCTTAAAGTATACAATAAAAATTTTGTTTTCATTTTAAAACACTGCGCGTATTCGTTAAGGTTATTTAAAGGAAGTAGCGGTTAAATGGAAACATACAACTTAGACTATTACTTTAAGTAATGATGTCTATTTGCTTATATAAATTTTATATAAAAAATTTGTTATAAACTGAACTTTGCATCCCTTAGCGCGCAATACTCATTACCTTTTAACTTATAAGAAATTACACCACTGTAACCTCTGGTCTGAGCTATTACCACTTATTTTATTATTTTAACAGGCTTTTAACGAACACTAGAACACTAAAAATAACTTTTTTTATCATATTTTTCTACCTTAAACCAACCTCTGTCTATGTTTATGTTACTCATAGTTATATTTGGTTTGTTATTTTTGCAATTGCTTCGAGTGTTAGGAATGCTTCAACTTTTTCAGTGCCTTAAGTCTGACAATAATTAAAAGTTCACAAATTACCCAAACTGTTAGCTACGCACAGGTACTGGGTGTTGGTACTTTAGCATACACACAAGCCCATATTTATAAATAGGCGAGAAATGTTAATATTTTTATTACATCACTTCAAAGCCTTACCGACCGATGCTGTTTATAGTTTATATGTGAGTATGCTTGTATCTGGTTTACATCCCAATTGCTCAGGGGTGATAATAATGTAATCTTTTCCTTACTGTTGTAATTGTTAAGATTGTGTATCTGCAGCTTTGCGATATCTACTCAAAGAAAAAGCCAAAAAAGTTTGCAGTCATATTTGAAAGTTCAAAGCAGTTTAGGGTTTTCATTTTCTGAAAACTTTTCACTCTTCAGCGTGAATTAGAGTTTTTAAAGTAGATTTTAACTTAGCTTTGATACGTTTTTTATTGCCATGATTGTTCTTTAATTAGCTTGGAATGAATTTGTTAAGGGAATTTTGTGTTTGGTGTAATGAAACTTTTTTTAAATCCGTATGAAGTCTTGAAAAATGCCATTTGAAGTATATAAAAAATGATTTCATGTATTTTTGTGTATACAATACAATACAAAAATTTAAACGCATAAAATCATAATAGCGAAGTTTCGAAAAGTAATCAACTACAACAACAAAAATTCTTTTTATATTATTTTAATTAACTGAATTTTTGTCTGACCATACGAGTATTGTTGTTGTTGTTGTTGTTGTTGTGATTTGAGTTACTGCTATTGCGCACTTTTACTCCTTTGTGGCTGGAGGGCTTATTCCTGCCCCACACTAAACCTTAACTATACTAGAATTATTATTTGATGACGGACCGTAGATCAGCATATCTTCCTGTGCGTCCTGAGGTGGACTTACGGTTTGTTAAGGCAGTGTTGGGCAATGTATCAACTTTTGTGAATAATTTTAGGGCTCTGTCCTTGATATATTTTTTCGCTATATATATATATTTATTGGTTCAATTTAATCCAATATTTTTTGTCATCTATCTGACCGTATCATTATTTCCACACTGGTAAAAATTTTTTTAATTGTTGCCGAAAAACTTTTGCAGGTAATTTCTAACCTTTTTAGAGCAGGTTCGGTTGGAGTGTCTAAGAAAGCCCATTTGTGCTCAAAAATTAACCACTTGTGGTAACACAGTCATAGCGTTGGTACGTACAGATGAGATTTAGAGAGTTTTCTTTCCATTCTCAGAACCACAGCTGCGACTTTATAGGGTAGACCCAGTCTGCCAGTCTGACCCTATATGCCTCCCTATTATACATTGGTCCGTCAGCACCGATACCGGAGTGCTGAGCAGGTTCCGCCTTAGTTGAAGTAGTTGACTGGTACGTTTTTTATCCAATTTCGATCAGGTCGACCTAGAGATCTGTTTTCTAAAAGTTTTACCTACTAAAAAATATTATAATGCTCGAAAAATATAATAATCGGATGTAACCACATCTGAAGAATATGGTGGGACCAGATTGACCTAGAGATCTGTCCTTCTTATTTGAAGCAAAAATTTTATCCACTAAAAAATATTATAAAGACTGAAACATATAATAATCGATTAGCACCAGATCTGAAGTATATAATACGACCAGAATATGATGGGTCTGATAGTATATACCATGCAAACTGTAAGTGCTTTTTAGCATATAACCAAACTTGTGTGAGATGTTGTAATATATTAGTGGAATATTTGACCTTTTGTATTAATCAGTTCTGGTTTTATCTGTTAAAGTGAATCACTCAATTTATCCAAATGATGACAGTAGACTTCTAAATTAATCATTATATTAATATTTTAAAAGTTAAAAACAAAAAGAAATGATTCCTTTGCTAAGTCACAGTTATTTCCGTAAAAATCTTGACATATATTTAAACCATCGAATAGAAACGGTTTCATATCGCTGCTATTTCAAAATCATCTTATAACCGATGATGCTAAACACATTGGAAGCCCAGATCAGGCTTTTACTCCGAAAAAAAACTGATAATATTTGGTCGTATATACAAATAACAAAATATTTATTCATATAAATTCCTATAACTATAAATTTATAAAACTGTAGAAAAATATAAAAAGAAAAACTTAAATGATCGATACAGAAATTAATGAAGATTTTATGGGTACTTCTTTGATGCGTAGGAATGATAGCTATATTTAGGGCGAGGATATGCTGAAAGTCCATCACAGTTTGTACAGCATCTGTATATGGGTCTATTACGCCACTTACGACAATAACGACGATAGCAACGTCGTCGTGGTGTTGTACTTTTAGGCAGTTGTTGAGTAGTTGAAGTTGTTGGTGTAGGTGTTGGTGTTGATGTCGACGTTGATGTTGTCGGCGTTGGAGTAGAGGTCGTCGGTGTTGGAGTGGAAGTTGTTGGTGTAGTAGGAGTTGGAGTTGAGGTTGATGTAGTTGGTGTAGTTGGCGTTGGTGTTGGAGTTGAAGTTGAAGTTGAAGTTGATGTGGTTGGTGTTGGAGTTGGAGTTGAAGTTGTTGGTGTAGTTGGTGTTGGAGTTGAAGTTGTTGGTGTAGTTGGTGTTGGAGTTGAAGTTGATGTAGAAGGTGTGGTTGGTGTTGGAGTAGAAGTAGTTGATGTTGAAGTTGAAGTTGAAGTTGATGTTGATGTTGAAGTTGATGTTGACGTCGTTGGTGTTGGAGTTGAAGTTGTCGGCCTTTGTGTTGTTGTAGTTGGTTTTCGTGTTGGTTTCCGTGTAGGTCTCCGTGTTGGTCTTCTTGTTGGTCTTCGTGTTGGTTTTCGAGTTGGCTTACGAGTTGGCTTTGGAGTACTCGTTGTTGGCTTACGAGTTGGCTTTCGCGTAGTCGTTGTTGGCTTACGAGTTGGCTTTCGCGTAGTTGTTGTTGGCTTTCGTGTAGTCGTTGTTGGCTTTCGCGTAGTCGTTGTTGGCTTACGAGTTGGCTTTCGCGTAGTTGTTGTTGGCTTTCGTGTAGTCGTTGTTGGCTTTCGCGTAGTCGTAGTTGGCTTACGTGTCGGTTTTCTAGTTGACGTGGTTGGCTTATGTGTTGGTTTTCTTGTTGATGTAGTTGGCTTTTTTGTTGTAGTTTTTCGTGACTTACACTTAATTTTTTGTATGACTTTACTAGCTATGTTTAGATCAATAATTGCTTGTTGATCAAGTTTAACACCAGTAAGTTGTTTAGCATTACCCTCCATTATAAGTTCTTTTTCTTCTACAATCACAATTAAATATACTGTAATTTAGAAATCTTGCTGTGTTAATATTTACTTACGTTCTTGCTTAGTTATTTCAACATTTTCAACACAATCGTCGTCTTCATGCCCTGGTTTTGGAGGTTTAGAAGGATCTGGATTTATAAAGTCTATAATTTGTTTTGCTTCATTTACTACATTCGCTTTTAACATAATTTGTGGTCCAATTTCAGCTGGAGTTATTACATGGGCTCCTTCTTTTAATGTTTTAGTCTTTTTTACTAAAAATTTATATACTTTGTACTAGATTCTAAAAATATTGCATATTATGTTAACATTACTTTTTTGACTTGCTACTTCTTTGTTTTTAATACCGCCAGGTCCTGAATCCTTCTGATTATCAGTGTTAGCAACATCTGTGTCTATCAAA
>NC_051846.1:178643729-178653773 GCF_002237135.1 Teleopsis dalmanni
GAAGATATGAATTAATAACACACATATATTTTCATTAAAGTTAAGTTCAAGTTAAACAGTCTTGTGCACTATAAATTAGTTTTTAAAATCCAAGTACAAAACGTGCGGTCGACTTTTTATAAATAATATAATAAAATTAAAAAAAAAAGTATTTATATATGTGTACACAATATATACATATAAAAAAGGAAATTTTTTTCAATATTTTAGGTGCTTTAGCATATCTAATAACTTTTTGTTGTCAAAATTGAGTAGATTTATAAAGTTAATACTAAAGAACTATAAAAATTATCGTTAGTTTAAACTAAATTATAAAGACTAAATTATTAAAAAGTAATTTTACTTAAAACACCAATTTTCGCATAAGTTTATTAAAATTTATAACATATTTTATTAAAAAATGAAAATCATCAATCATAAATGGTGTAAAATAATATTTTCAAATAATTTTTTTAAACTTATTAGATGTAGTGCCTTTTTTGCCTCCCTTTAATGAAATCAATTTTCTGGAAGAAAATAAAAAACATTTAAAAAATAAATACGAATATAAACAAAAAGCAACCTACAAAAATATTTAACAAATATTTATATCAATAATTGTAGCATAATATAAAGAATTAATATATATATATATAAATATAAATATAAATAAATACATATAGTAAAATTTACGTAAAACTACTATATATATATATATATAAATAAATAAATAAATAAATAAATAAATAAATAATTGTTTACGTCAGTAACGATAACAGCAACAAGTCAATTAATTTAAGTCATATTCAACGAGAAGAACGCAAAGTTAAACTATACATAAGTTAATCTAATGAATATCATGAAGTACTTGACATAATTAATGATTATTAATCTATTTCGATTTTTTTTTAAGTTTGCATTTCTCGGCCTTACTAATATCTTCAAAAATGTACGTTCATTTGGAGTCGAAAATATGATAACAAAAGTCTAAGGAAAAAATGTACTTTGCAAAAATACAAAAGCCTTGACTTTAAAGCAATTTCTTTGTAGTTGAACTAAAATGTATAGTTAAATTTCCTTTGAGTCGATTAAGTCGACTTTAAATGTCCTGTCTGATTTTGTTAAGTTTTCTGTATTAAAATATATGTCTAGTGTTGCTCGTATATCTTTATAAAAAACTAAACAAATCACTTTATTACCTATTGAAAATATGTTAATATATATTACAATATATATGTAAAGTAAATACCTACTATTTAATTAAAAACAAAAAACAAACTATATTTATGAAAAACCAAGAAGAGAATAAAATTGTATTTCTGAAACTTAAAAAAAAATAAAGTTTTATTCGAAAGAAAAATTAATTTCACAAATAGTTGATAATAGTGCTGTTGTGGTGCACATTATCAATACATACTTGTCTATGAGTAAGACCTTGTATTGAGGCGATATCTTGTAGGGGACTGTAGTCGTCGTCATATAGGCATGTATTGTCATTGATGATCTTAAAGTTTTTTAGATAAAGGATGTGTAAAGCAGTGATCAGTCAGAACTTGTGTCATCTCAAAAAAGAGCCAGAGTTTCCGAAAAGTACTGTTGCTATTTTATCTTGGTTCTTGAAAAGTGAGTGCTACCATATTTGCATCATGATATATCTGCTTCCATGGCAATGCTGTTCGTAGGCGAATTAGTATTCACTGTTACTATGTTATATAAATTCTAAAAAAAAAAGAACTTGTGATTTCTTTAGTATATCGATATGGTAGTCCATTTGTCTTTGATTTCAATATGTGCATTGGTTAGAAGAACATAAATATAGAATGGTTTTTACGAAGATGAAAGAGTTTTTCAAGAATAAAGTTGAAGCTGTAGGTGAACTTTCATTTTCAACAGTGCTAAGATATGATTGACTAGCAGTGAAGAGCTGTAACTAAGTCGCTGTTAAATTGGTTTGCGCCCATGCCAGTGCTATGTCTATGGTATATAGTTTAGCTTAAAACAACGTGTATTTTATAACATCTGTTCCTTTCACTCACCATAGAGATAATGAATGTAGTTTGTAGTCTCACGTTTTTTGTTTTTGTTTGTTTTGTTTTGAATTAGGTTTCGTCTGTACTTATATGGTATATTAAATAGCATTGAGCTTGAAATTATCAGCTACCTGATCTTGGGATTCTATCTGATCATACTTAAATATCGGTGGAAATAAATACAGTAATAACTACCTTTCAGTTGTGTTTATAGAAATTTTCATTTTAGTCAATACCCTTAGGCAGTTATTCACAATTAGTCTTACTGCGATCCTTGATGCAAGATCGAGATTAGAGAGATTAGAACAAGAGAATTCCTTTCTACATAATTGTATATTTTTCAACTGGAACTAAAATTTCCATTTATTAACAGGTCCGTTCGCCCTTAGTCCGAATATTAGAACCTTGAGTGGTGTGGTGAGTAACTATTAGTTGTTGTTGTGGTTATTGCAACCGAGTAGAAAACAATAGTCCTTCAAAACGAATTCGATGGTTAGAATAAAATGTGGGGGGAATGTGAGTGGGATTGTGTGAAAAAGCGGAAAAATGAGATGATGGTGCGCCAGTCCACATAAGAACAATGCAAGTGTTATTAATCATAAGTTCTAGTTGGTTACCTTATTTCACCCTATCGAAAATCCAACCGTTTGTCTTAATTTCTCAAATCAGATTTCTTCTGAAGTAGTTAGTTGAATATACTTTATGCCTGCTGGGGTCTTCTGAAATTGCGCACATTATGTGTTACAACAACAACAACAAGAGTAAATGAAAAATAAATCATATTAAAGATAACTAAAATTCCGCTATGTTGCTAAAGCAAAATTATATAGTAAGAGTCATATATAAAAGTTATAAAAATATTTATTATACGAAAGAATGAAAGAAGTAATTATTTTACATTAAATGGTAGTTTAAAAAATATGAAAGAATTCGAATACTATGAAATTAAGAATATTTAACGTTAGGAGTATCTGTACTTCACTTGATGTTCAAGTAAAAATCTTCAAGAAAATAGTTTCTGTCACTCCAAATATTTTAATAATTTGGATAATTTATCCGATTTAGCATCAAGATCATTTTCAATATTGTAAAAATATTGTTGTAAGAAAATCCAAGGATTTTCGCATGCTGGAGGATATCGTAGCTTGAAGACTTGATAAATTTTGAAACAAATATCAAGCGATACCAGAAAATAATCAAATTTATATAAACTGTCGTTAAAATAAATATAAAATGATTCCAATTGTTGTATATTGGAGCCAATAACCATTAAAAATGGTTGGATGGTTAATCCAGACGAAAAATACTTATTTTTAATATCAAGTATTCGTTTTTTATAGTCATTAATGTTCAATAAAAACATAATAAAACTTTCTTGTGAATCATCAATTGTTGCTTTCTTAGTTCTACTGCCATTTTGACTTCTAAATCTCTGAGTCGGCGGAAGAATTCCACAAAGCAGTAAGGCAATGAAGACATTCGCGCTATCTGTTAAAATAAATGAGTTAACTCAAACGTCATAATAATTTTATTTAATGTTAATTTTACCATAGGAAATAATGGACTTGTTACCTTGATCTTTGAGTAATTGCAATAACATTTTACAATTGCTGTTATGTACATTTTTTTTATAATATTCTTTAATTTTAATACTAAAATGACACCATTTAGAAAATAAATGTTCACTTTTTCCCGGTTGAATCACATCAAAATCACTTTGAATCTACAAAAAAAAAAAATAAAAAATAAAGAATTATACTTAATGGAACAAAATTGAAAAATATATTATATTATTATATATCTCTTTATTATATATCTCTTTCGAAATTATAAACTCTTACCAAACTAACCGCTTCAGGAGTAGCGTAGACTGCCCAATTAGCGAAAACTTTTTTCGAAGAATTTAATTCTGCTAAATGCTTTCCACGGCATTGAAATGTTTCACGGCCAGTATCTTTCTCTTCGTTCCATGAATGATCGGATTTTCTTAAAGACTCCTTAGAGGCATTGCGTAAACTGTTATCTTTAATTTTGATGCTCATTTCAGACATATGTATGAATTTGTTCGATTTCTGCACGTTTAGTTTCATTTTCTTACTTCTCATGTTTGAGTATTTAAGGTACAACTTTCCAGATGGATTTCTTTTACTGGTGCGATGAATATAATAGTAATCCTAGAAAAATGATCAAGAATTTATAAAAATATATAACTATTCTTAAATAATAACTGCCATTAATGACTGCTATATTTATTTACTCAATGTATTCAATTGATTTAAAAAAAGGATTGTGAGAGAAATTATTTATTAAATTAGATGTATATGAATTTTTGTATATATATATAGTATTCGCAGCTCTAACATGCACGAATAGCTTGAAGATTTTTGAACATTTAAAGTTTTTGAAATAAGTTTTCGAAACCGAAGAACGAATTCACCAACACATCTTATTAATTTTAGTTTTGCTCATGATGATGTTGAGCTCAATTCATGACTCTAGGTTTGGACACCAAATTAAAATTGATGAAATATAATAACAAAAAATTTGATTTTGGTTTTGTCTTATGAATGACCTTATGTCTTTAAAGACTACTTAGAAAGACTACTTAACTCTTACTCTTATGTTGTTGTTGTTGTAGCCTGCAAGGATTTATAAAGTAAATAAAATGAAAGGAATCACAAATTAGAATTAGGATGTGGATGAGTAATGGTAGTGTGAGAGGATCATTTAGGAGTAAGAATATATTAGGGATAATGGCGAAGGGTGAATAAATCTACTAACTTTAATGGTGTAAATAGAGAAATCGGGGTACAGTTGGGGTTTACATTTATGCATGATAACTATCTTGATCTCAATTGAGCTAGGACAGTTCTGCTATACGGGGAAGGTGTCGTTCTTTTTGGGAGATATTAGCTAAGGGCTCAATTGAGAACTCTGTCGCAGTGTAACCGTCGTATAGAAGAGGAAATTGTAGATCGTTGGTAATTTACTTTAATATTTGACCACACAAATGTTAGCACCATTGCAATAGGTATCGATTTAATCACGATATGAAAAAAGGGATACACACATCTCATCTTTAGTTTTGATAGAGTATTCTGAGCTATATATGATTCGACTTAAAGTTTGAAGTCAAAACAAAATAAAGTTAAATTTTTTTGTCCATTTTTTCAGTTGGGTTCCTCTTACCGTCGTGAGCTATTATTTAAAAATATTTGAGTCTCAGAAATCTTGTGTAACAATATAATATTTAAAACAGTCAGTTACTGTTGTAATTATGCTATCATCGATCAGTTTCGTTATTATATGAAGGATAGATAAATACACAAATATTATTTAAAAATTTTTTTGAAAAAAGAATATTTCCCTTATTGGTGAGTGAGTTCGCAGTTAGCTTCATCCTTCTATAGTTCTACAATTATACTATTAATAATAATTACCCTATACATTGTTTCAGTTTTGAAAACTGACACTATTTCATCAATTAAGGCTGCGTAGTCTTGTGGTTTTAAGTTGATGTCATGTGTAATTAAATCCTCCACAATAATCTTGATTAATGTCTCTCTTTTTTTATAATTTAATCCTTGGTTCTCACAATAGGATAAAATAAGTGCCTTACCTTCTGGACTGTTGTTAAGTAAATCTCTTAAAGGCTGTAGGACAACAAAAAATAAATAATAATTTTAATGCTTTTAGTTTAATGTCGGTGGTGAAACCATGCGAAGGAATAAAATACTGACCTTACTCAATATGTGTCGTAATGGTGTAGAGGATATAGCTGTGCTTAACGAAAATGAAGTAGAAGTTTCACTACTTGTATTCTCATTCATCCCATCATTGTTTGACTGATACTAAATAGTGACAAAAAAAAATTTGTAAATTTAATTAATCTTGTACAAACAGACCTACTTCTCCATTTTTCCAGGAGAGCAATTTTTCCCTGAATTCCATACGTAAGCCAAGAGGTGGTATTGCTTCTTTCATGTCATCATAATTCATGTATTTTAAACTACGATAAGTCACCTTTGCAGCTGAGGTGCAGAGTGTGATGAAGAAAAAATAATGGGTATATATAAACGTCTTACCTTTTAGATAGCGTAAGACTTCAACTAAATTAAATTTTTGGAGTAAAACAAGCAGTTGCTTCTCATCATCATCATGGGAGGATGTGCAGACGTCATCATTCATTATTTGATTGTCAGCCTGCTGTTTACTTAGTCCACTTTGTAAATATTTATTTGCGCTATTCATAATGTATATGAATGATCTTCCGTAAAAAAACAAATTATTTCTCTTTAGTTTTTTCTTCAAATGTAATTTACAAAGACAAACTTTTGACACTGTAAAAACGAAAATTTGAACGAACCAATTTTATTCGAACGTTCGTGCCGGCTCATTCAAAAATTACAAGGTTACCATATTTTTATAAATATAGACATTCAAAATTTAAGACAATAAATAAATATAATGTGGTACGTTCATTTTATTATTACTTATTTTACATATAATATATTTACTTAATAATTAATATGTTAAGAACAAAGAAAAAGTTATTTTAAAGAGACTTCAAAGCCCGCAAAAGGTTATTAAAATTTTAACATGTAGCAAACTTATCATCATTATTAGTGGCGCAGCGATCTTAGTTGAATCTTGGCCTCCCTTTGATAATTCCTTCACGTATCTCTGTTGTTTGTTATCATTCTCCAGTTTCTTCTTTCAAGTTGTTGCGCTGTTTGGTCCACATTGTCTATCCAGCGTAAACTCAGAGGTCCTCGAATGCTCATTCTTTGAATATGTCTAGCCCATTGTAATTGTTATAGTTTTACTCTCTTGCTTATTGCTGATTCTCCTAGCTCTTTTTTGTGACATTCGTTATTAAATCTCAGCCCAATAGTTGCCGTCTTCTTCTCCAATTGGATCAATATTGCGTTTAAAGATATCTAGCTTATTTTCATCAAAATTTTTCATAGTTTAAGTCTCTGCACCATTCATTAAGATTGGAGATAACCTTTTATATATTCTTAATTTTGACTTTTTAGTAAACATTTTTGAACCAAGTGCTTTATATAGTCTACCAAAGCTTTTATTTGCTGCCTTTATTCTTTCATTTATTTCCTCACTGTAGTTATTGGTTGGGTTAATTACTGATCTAAGATATTTGCAGGATTCATCATGCTCGAAACTGTTTTCAACTTGTTGAATAAATCATCTAGTTGAGGATTGACGATGACTTAAGCATTTCGTTTTTCCAATTCATCTACATATATTTTAAATTATAGTTTAAAATCCTACTCGTTAAATTGGATTTAAATAATTCCTTTATTTTCTTAGCTGAAATAATTTTTAACTAGAACAAAAAGATTAATAAGATAATGATTCTTATGACAAAAGCATTTCTATCAAACACTATATAATACGGTCTTTGTTTCTGTTAAATAAATTTCAATATAAAGTACAAAATGGCAAAGACCGTATGTGTACGGTATATGTTAAAAATTTGTTGAAATTCGCACGAAAGCTATTAAAAGCTTTAGAGCTTGTGTATCTCCGAACTTAGATTTTATGGTAAAAAAGTTGCTGAAAAAAGCTGCATAAATTAAATATTTTGACTTTAAAATTTTTTGATTTATTAAATGAATTCATTTTGTGTTTATGAAAATTGTTTCATATTGGCATATCTTATTTTAGTTTCATCCGTATATGTATTCATCTTTCTAGTTGTTATAAACTGTACTAAAATGTTGACCATTCACAATAGCATAAACATACAATTTTTTGATTTAAGCTTTACCTAGTCGGTACATACGCTAAAAACTTATGCGAACTTAAGCCAAACCGAAATGCACAACGAACCATATCTAAGTATTTCGCTTTAACTTAAATTCTTACGGAACGTACTGACTAACTGAACCTTTACTGTTGTGGCAGTTTTTGCAAAATTTTAAATAAAAAGTCATTTTCGTTCGTTTCTGTATATATTCGATGTATTCGATGTATATACATCTATTGCACATCTATTGTACTTAGATGTGTTTATATGTATATATACAGATAAATATATACAATGTTATCATGTTATTGCATGAATATACGTTAGCCTGTAACCATTCTGAGATTTGATAACGCGGTGTCGGTAAGTCTGTCAGTTTTCGCAAATAATTTCAGGGTTCTATCCTTTATGTATTTTTTGATTGAATCAATCTTGAGATCCCTGAGGATGTCATTTGTTCTAATGTATCATGGTACTTTAAAAAGTCTTCTCAGAGCCTGGCTTTGTGCAATTTCTAGCTGGCGAATAGTAGTGTTTGAAGCTCTGCTAAACGCTACACATCCATATAGAAGTGACGGACGAATTATTTAGTTATATATCAGTCTCCTGTTCTTAGCATTGAGATTTTTATTTCTGAATAGCGGTTGGAGGTAAAACCACTTTTCACAGCATTAATCCTACTATGAAACCCTTCTAAGTAAAATCCCTATACAGGGCTCTGTTGTCTCTGCTACAATTATTGGATATATTCCAAAATGGACTCACGCAAGCATTTTGCATAAATGCATGTATGAATCAGAAATATATATTTAATATATATATATAATAAATTTCTCTGATATTAAGGTATTTGCTTTTTTCATATAAAACGAGGAAAATAGCATAAAAACTTTGTTGTTGTTGTTACGAATATTCAGTCATTAGTTTACTCATTTAATAGACTATTATTAGTATTAGTTAAACCACTTTATTCTTATATATATATATTTTAATTAAGTAGACATTTACTTCTTACTTATTTAAGTCCACATTTATTCAACTTATTTATTTATTATAACTTAAAAACAGTTTTTAATAGTACAATAATCGTTAAAGTGCTTAATAATATCAACATGCACGCCAAAAAATACCTTTTTTATTTTTTGATTGTTTACGTACTAAACAGCGATATATTTGTTTTAATTGAGTCCAGCTCTATACAAACATATATTTATATTTTTATATATATATCTACATTATTTATATTGTATATATTAATTACAATTAAGCTAAAATTATAAAAATGCATCACAAGAAATTTACAGAACAGTTTTTCATAATAATAGTTACATATATTTTCAGTTTCACATATCAAGCAAATCTAATATAAATAACATTTTTCTTTATAAGTTATGATTTTATTGTAGTTTACTAATTTAATTTTATTTTATTATATTATATATAATTGTTCTAATATATTTTAATTATTTTATTATATTACTAAAATATATTAATTCAAATTTTTTATATCATATATTTTTACTTTATTATTGTATTTAAATAAATTTATTTTTATTTTATTTTATTTTTATTAGTATATTTTTATTTTACCTTATGATATAAGATTTTTTTAATATTAGCTTAAATATTTATATCAATACTTAGGACGTGTGCGAGTTAGGCTAAGTTGATGCTAAACCAAATGGGAGATTTTTTTTGGGATTTTTTGCACTGCACACATTTAGCCATTTATCAACACGTATCGACACATCACTACATTATCGGAACAACTTAGAATTTTCATTTAGAGAACGACAACTTAGACTTAATCGCACACGTCCTTATATAGTATTTATAAAAACATGTAAATTTATGTTCTCAATATTTGCATTAAGTTTGTAATAAATGCCTTATAGAAAGAATTTAAAACTGATTGTGAAAAATTTTAAATTATTAAAATATATAGAAGAATTAAATAATTTCTAATTTTTTTGCTGTGACATTTATTTATTTAAAATACAACAAAAAAACTGTGCTATGTTCCAGAACCATGAAGTATTTATCACTACGTTTATGCCAGAATCAAAAGGTCTTTAAACATTTTTAAAATCGGTTTTGATCTCGCGTAGAAACCTTTCATATGTCAATTCATATAAAACAGCTGTTCAGGGTAATTTCAGGGTAATTTTGTTAGCAAAGAAAATCTTCTTTACTTGTTATAGTATGTTTCCACCAGTATTGTATGTTAGACCAGTTAACTTACTTAAGATTGCTTGAATTACTTGA
>NC_051846.1:178653873-178669705 GCF_002237135.1 Teleopsis dalmanni
TAAGTAAGTAAGTAAGTATAAGTAATAAGTATAAGTAATAAGTATAAGTAAGTAAGTTAGTAAGTTAGTAAGTAAGTAAAATTTATTTCTAGCTGAATCCTTTTGGGTTTTTGGGTAGGTATAAGTAATAAATATAAGTAAGTTAGTTAGTAAGTTAATAAGTAAGTAAGTAAAATTTATTTCTAGCGGAATCCTTTTGGGGTTCAACTAACCCTCAAGTATTTCTGAAACTTAACCAAAAATTTCTTATTCAAAATTTTAATTTAATTATATTATTTTACTATGCTGATCTCACATAAAAGCACATAATTTTCAAAACTAAATGAATTAAATGAAAATAATTTGTCTGCAAGGAAACAGCAAAGACTTCCTTATTAGTTTTTGTTGATTTAATATGACTTTTAAATAATTTTATTTAAAGTACTAATAAATTCCGAAGACGGAAGTACTGCTTCTTCTTCTTATTCTGCTTGTTATTTGTCATAAATTTGCTTTTAACTAAGCGTTGCCGCCCTAAATTTTCGTGGAATTTGTCAAAGCTCATTCATGCTTCAACACACCGGCCTACAAATTGTTTAATGAATTTTATCGGTCAAATACTTTGTAAAACGTACATTTAGGTTCGTTACATTTATCTTACCATTTATCATATTTGTTAAAACAAATTAAAAATACAAGTAAAACCAAAAAAAAAAAAAAACCAAAAACAAAATTAATAAATTAAATAACAAGAATATTCTTATCAACATTGAGAAATAATAACAAAACAACTATGCCAGGCCGTCGCTTAAGTACCGCGTTTGGCGCTGCAAATTTAGTACAAATTATTTTATTTAATTTAATGTTTTTTTTATTTTTAATTTTTTAATTTTAATTTTTTTGTATTATAATTTTATTTTAATTTTATTGCTCAATGCAAGAGCGGAGTGAAGATATTTTTACATTTCGCATGCGAACTCATATTTATTTGTGCATTATTTGTATTTTTAAATCTTAATCGTTGCTGTGCACTTTAGCCGTAGAAATTTTAATTTCCTCGTAGATTAAAGTACTCGTAATTCTTTGTAGACGTCCATAACGTCGCTGAAGTCTGCAAATGTCGTCAAGAACGATTTGTAGCTGCTCCAGTTTTTTGAATTGCGATTGCAATTTTGTGTTGATTTTAGCATTTAATTTTATCACTTGATAAGTGAAAGTGTTTTATGAGCTTTTGAGTTTCGTAGCTACGACATTCCTATTTATTTGAAAGTTATTACAGTTCTTATCACCGCCTATGTATCTTTACAATTGGCTTTTATCGATGTTATATGGTGACAATTGTTGTAATATTTCGTAGACAGACGAAATACAATTATTTGAACTTCATGTTATCGTACGAATTTCGACCGATTTAAGCTGTTTTAGAATAAATTTACTTTTTTTCAAAAGATACTCGTATCTATATTCGGAGTAGACAGTTTGAATAATACTTTTATGATAAAGTGTCATTAAATTATGATAGCAAGTAGTAACACAATATTTTGGGAAAAGTGGAGCTGATATCGTCTTTATTTTAGATTAACAATTATTTTAAAAATGAAAATACTTATGATAAACTCAGAAAAATATGCTCTAACCACTTATTTGTTATATAGACCTGATCATTTGGTTAGAAAAATTTTAGCTCCCATGGTAAAAAAGATATAGAAACCAACATTTGATATAGTTGCACCAACAACTGGTTAAATCAACCAAATTATTCTTTTGAGTGTAGAAATATAGATTACATAGACTATATAGATTATATAGACTGTATATAGATTAATTGATTAGACCAAGTTGAGGTCAAATAATAACCCATTGTTATACCATACGATTGGCGTTTGTTTATACATAGACTAGAAGTGAGCATAGGAGCAACGCTGAAGTCAACGACTTCCTCATTAGGTAAAAATAAATTAGTCTGACAACTTTATATATTCTAGCTTGTAGCTACTATGTTATGGCACTCAAATTAGTATAAATACCGATGATGGCCATTAAAGTGCGACCATGAGCCATAAGCGTGAATACAAGTAACACTCATCCACTCCTACTAAACTCAACCCTAATTGATTATGTTCTAAGTTTTGTTATCTAGGATGCCGGGAGAAGTATGGTCGTAAAACTAAAACTTAAAAGAATGAACTTCTTCTAATACTGGTACAACGTCAGAACATTCGGAGCCTTTAAAATATTTGCATAAGCGATAAAATATAGTTGTATTACAATTTTCTAAGTAACATTGCGTTCTGACATATGAAATAGAGTGACACCAGTTTGCTAAAGAGCAATATCTATTTAAGCTTATTATACATGAATTTGAATGGAATTACTGCGTGTATGGATCTACAGAAATATCAGCGAAACCAGTGGTTAGGTTAGGTGAAAAATCCCACACAATTATAAAAGAAATCCGTTTTGATTCCACGATACCTCATAATAATGGGTAGAAGAATAGTTGAGTTAGAAACAGTCAGAAGTATATATAATATAAAGGCGGGATTCTGGTCAATGCTGAGGTTGGAGTTATCGCTGAGTATGTTAAAGAAGGGAGTTCCCAAAAACATCCGCCTGGTTTTGGATAAATCTGAATAAAGACACAAGAGGTGTTCTGTTTTCGATAGCCGGTAGACAAGCGTTACAGGAGATACTAGTGGGCAAGCCTCCAGTGCTCTTTAAAGACAGATATTAACTTAGTTATTTCTGATTTATTTTTATGTATCAAGTTAGAGATTCTTCATTTGGAATTAATTGACCTATTGGTATGCGGAAAGAAACCATCCAACGAACGGAGTTCAAGTGCTGTGTAATACTTCTGGAGTAAGACGTTCTGCACATGAGCAGTTAATTTCGGACTTCACAACGAGAGAGTAGCACGCAGCAGAACTGAAGATTCTAGTTACAGCCAGTTAGACTTCTAAACTGAACTGCTGGGCGTTCCTTCAAACGTAACCTTGACCTTTGTTTGAAATATAAAATATATTATATTAAGTTTTATCTATTCATACTTTTCTAAATATTGTTAAAATTGAATATTTCAAAAATTTGAACAAATATTTGAATATTTCATTAAACTTTTGTTTCTTAAAAACAGCTTTATTGAACAAAGGATAATTTTTTTATAATATAAATTCTTATTGTTAAAAGCTGCTTTTTGTTAAATTCTTTTTTTTTTTGAACAATTTTAAGTTAAATTTTAATTAAATTAACTCTAAGAAATAACAATGTTCAGTTCGAGGCAAACGTAATTTGTGCTTAAATATTTGTTTAACTGTTTTGAAGAAAAATCAACAACTTTTTGCAATTTAAAAAAAAAAACTTTGAAAATATTTGCAATACGAATTTTTTATATAAAAAATTAGTTCAAGTGTTTAGCAGTGAGTCAGATTGGCATCAACTGCAATTGTATCTTATAAATACATTTTTTAGTATCTCATATTGTTTTTTTCGTTATTACAACTCTTTTTTGGAAGAAAAGTCATTGATCGCTGCTCAGGTGCGATGAAATAACAAGTGGGAGACAATATAATTAAATTATACTGCAAATCTAACAAAATTGTATCTACAACTGTGCACTTTGAAATTCTTAGAATTCGTAGACTAACCCCAGTAAAACGTGAAATATTTATGATGCCATCCATATATATCTGAAGATCACTTGGCAGACTAAACAATGTAACAGATCTTGCAGATAAAATTTGTATCTAAATTAATTTAATACAATTTAATTTAAATAGATATTTTTTAAATTTTTTTTTTAATTTGTTTTTTATAATACGAAAAATATACAAAGTCTATGGCATATCAAAATTCTCTAAAATATTATTTCATAACTCATTGCAAGGAAAGATTGTTTACGAAAAATTTGCGATCTGCAAAAATTATTTGTTGTTAGTTGTTGTTGTTGTTGTTTTGTTTTGTTGTTGCTGCGACTGCAATGACAGCTCACACAAATGAAATTGCTGCTGTTGTTGTTGTTATTGTTGTTGTTATTGTTCTGGTTTTATTGCTTGGTTCTCTCGGAATGGGGTCAATGTACGCCTAAAATTTTAACTTTGTTTTGCGAACGAATTTGAATAGTCGCACGCTGACGTTGGCGTGCTGTTCAGCGGAACGCTGATGTACGACGAGATTCTACGATTCGCTAAATTTTTTTTTAGAACTTTCACATTTCGTTGCGATAAAGAACACATCATTGTTCTCTCTGTGTGGGGTAAAGATCGGGAAAGAGGGTGGCTCGGTTCAGTCATTCAATATGCGATATATTTTTAGGGAACTTATTAATGTTAACTTGTAAAATGATTTTTTTTCTTTGTATGCCATAATTAAAATGTGTGTAGACGATATTATTTTTTTTTTTTTGGTTTGTTTTGTTTTAATAGTTTGATATATACGTACTACAAAAAAAAAAATTAAAAAAAATTAGACATTTGCGTTGTTATTTAATACTCATTGTTGTTGTTGTTTCTGTTGTCCCTTTGTTGTTATTTAATACCCGAAATTCTAGTTTAACCGGATGCAAGGTTCAGTGCATTGCTTGCATTGCTGTTATTATATATATGAGTGAGTAGGAATATGTAAATTCCCAAAAAAATGAGTAGACTTAGCTTAGTAATTCGCATTTTGTTATATATACTCATATGTATCTATGAAAATAAACACACTATTTAGTCATTTATGAATACACAATAAAACGTAACAAATAGATGCACTGAATTCAAATTCAAAATGTATATTTTCTAAAATTACATATTTAATAACTAATCCATATCCGTTTATTGTCATAATGAGCTATACTTTAGTCTTATATATAGTCCATCGTTTAGATTTTGGAATTAAACATTATTAAAGGATAGGATGCATTGCGCATGATAGTCCAAAAATATCAACAAGATATAACTATCGATTGTCACGACCGTATAAACTATCACAAATGGTAGTTCTTCACTTTTAGTCACAACAGCGCAATTTACCTTAAATAAAAGTGCTAGACTTTTAGTCTGGAAATTTAGAAATTACTCTTTCTGTTATTATTATAATTGAAAGGAACAATGGTAGTCACTAAAAGATTTATACAGCTGTTCCTGAAGAGAATCTTCTAACTTGAACGAATTAACGCTATTGACAAACCTTATAATGTCTCTTGGATTGAAGGTTGAATAAAGTTACTGAACTTATTTCCTGTCAATCCTGAGATATGAGCAGATTATATGGGCGAAAGTTTTACACTTCATATTACATAATTTGCAGTGATCGGTGTCGTTTAGTCCCATCGATTGTGGTGGTTGAAAGGAGTGTCAAGTTTATAAGTCAGAGATTAATCTGAGTTCTGATCTATATAGACTGAGAAATTTGTTTTTTTATTATGAATACGAATTTTAGAGTTTTATAATTCTTTCGATTTGGAATAGGCCTTCTCAGATAGGATATATTTTACGTTGCAAATTACTAATTGCCGTAGGGATATTTCATAAAAAGTTTGTGGTGAATTTTAAGAAACTAGAACTTGAAGCTTTTTGTGAGATATCAAACTGAATTGATACTTAATGAAGCATAATACAAGCTGTTTGCAAAAGTCCATTTCATTAATAAAGTAGACCATTTGGTTTATTCACGAATACTTCAAACGGACGGATTTCGAATGCGTTTTCATTGGAAATAGCAGAAATGCATTTTTTAAAAATATGTAATGCTCTGCTTTGAGGTCGATCTTGAATTTTCTTTTATAGTTGTTTCCAAATTTTTTCAACTAAGTATTATTCACTTCTGTAACACATTTTAGGGAATATTAGATACATCTCTTCATAAGAATGATAGGACGAGTTGTATCAGCTTACTTATTAATGTGTAAGTAGTTTACACCGTGATTTAAAAGTCTATAAAAATTTGGATATAAATCACGATGTTATGAATGAATTTCAAATATAATTGATGTTATAACTCTTTTATTATGATTAATATAACTCTCTAATGTTAAACTGAACTAACCACTTAAACAATTAAATTGCATCTCCACAATATAAGTAACAGAGATAAGATGTCACCCCACACGTAGAAAAATCATTGGTACATCTAGGAATATCATTGCTAAATGTTGGAAAACATTGGTCGACGACAAAAATTTAAATTTTTGGAAGAATCAAACTAAACTTTTCTTTTATGTAAACATTATTAGTATTCTAACAATAAACTATTATCTAAAAAGTTCAGATATAAGTTTTTTTGAATTTTTTTTCATTTATTAAAATAAAAGATTGTATATTGTATATTATAGGTCATATAATATTAATATAAAATTTATTATTTTTATTTGTTATTTTCCTATTTCGTTAAATTTACAATTTTACATAACACTTGCCATTCTAAAAAATTATTTTAAAAAATTTATTACTTCTCATATAAAATTAAAATTATAGATACGAGCTGGGCTATGAAAATCTAGAGCAACTGCAATCTTCAACATTTGCTAGATAGTTTCTAAGCTAATCAAAACGAACGTAAAACGATCTGTGCATACACACCCACACACATACACACAAATTCATTCTATTAAGTATCTATGTTACGCTCAATTTAATATAGAAATGATTTATATGAGTATATTAATTATTAAGTTAAATATTTAGACGTCATTATCACACATTTAACATAATATTAATTTATTGCAATTAAGTTTTTTCTAACTATATAGCATTACTTCTTGAAAATCACAGCTTAAATATATTTTTTTTTACTACCCACATCAGTTGACTCCGTGGCGCAACGGTAGCGCGTCTGACTCCAGATCAGAAGGTTGCGTGTTCAAATCACGTCGGGGTCAAAGTCTGGGTAGATTTTTTTTTATTTCTATAATTCCATATAAAACGTTTCCTCAACGATGACTCACACTTTTCACTGAATTTTGATATGATTGTTCTTAAATTTAATTCATTATCTGATTTATTTCAACATATTTTTTTTTTCTAATCTGTTAGATTGGGCATACATATATACTTCACACTAATGAGAGGTGACAATCACTTAAAATTATTACTTAATTTTGCAATTTTTATATTTATAATGAAATCTACATTTTATAAGTATTGACTAAGATGATACTACATAGATATTTTATATATAATATGATATATTTTATAATATACTTTATGATAGTTATAATCATCTATAATTTTATATATAATATTATGTACCTATACATATATCTATATATATAGTACATGTGTAGTTATATATAATATATATGTAAATAAATATGACATGGCACGCTAATTTAGGTAACTACTTTAATAAAAATGCAAAATATGGAAGTTTAGTAATCTATATTTTATACCTTTTTTAAAAAAAATGTTTATAATTTAGATATCTGATTATTTAGATATATTCAAATTAAACTTATAAATGATGCCCACGATTTCACAAACACTAAATTGGATTTCCAGATTGGAGTGATGCAATTCAACAGGTTTATTAAGTAACAAATCTTTAAATTTTAATAGATTCTTCACGGTTTTTTTATAATAAAACATAAGGCTTTTTGTTAGAAATATCTTATACTTTAATGCTTCTTAATCATTTAGGAGTCTTTAGTAAGACTTAAACATGCAGATGGTATCCTGTGTCTGCTTCACCGAGACAAATAGTAGAGCAGTGCTTTGCTGATTTTAAACGCGATCGTACAAACATCGACAATACCACGATCTGATCGCTCAATAGAGGTAGTGATCCCGGCAAATATAGAGATAATCTACAAGATGATTTTAGCAAGCCGTAAAGTAAAGTTGTAGGAGATAGCTGACACCTAAAAGATATCAAAAGATACCTTAGAGATAGCTCACACATTAAAGATATTGAACCACATCTTAGGGATATCTCAATCACTAAAGATATAGAACATTTGTTTATGAGAAAACTCTCAGGTGTCAGTTGACAAAACCGATTATTTGCGCATGATTATGAGAGCTATTTGAAATTGTTGAATCTTTCATTTCATTTCACAGATGAATCATCAAGTTAGCTACCCAAACTTAGCTGTAACAGCAACCCGGGAATGTCTCTTAAAGCGGCCTAAAACGCAACAGACAGAAGTCCAGAGTTATTTAACGGGATTACCTGCTCTAAAGGTTCAACATCTCGAAGCTCTTAACACAGTTGATGGTATAATCTGCCGATGAAACTGAGGAATATTTTAAGTCTAAAAACAAATCATTGTACAATAGAGATTGATACCTGTTAAAGATTCGCTAGAATGATTTTATTACTCTTGAAGGAAGTCGTTTTTAAGAATAAAAGGATGAGTATAGTAGATGTAGTCACATTGATGAATATAGTAAAATTGTGTTAAAAAGTTATTTTATTGTCAGCTGATAGGTCGGACTTATTGGTTGGTAAGTCGGACTAATCGGTTTGTAAGTCAGGCTTATCGGTTGGTAATGCGGACTTATTGGTTGGTAAGTCGGATTTATCGTTTGACAAGTCGGACTTATCGGCTTCATGTACTGTATAAACTGTAATAATTAATTTTTATTGTTTAGGAAACCTTGTTTGATGGCGTATCTACTATGCGAAAAGTTTGTGGTATGTTTGCATGTTGAATCCCCTCTATTAGCAGTTTCTAGATCAGTGCTTGTATGTATATATTAAGGTTTTAATAGAGCTAATCTGTGTTGCTGCACCCGAATTAGTCAAAAATATTTAATTCAACAATCTATTCTCTACTTGAATTTAAAGTGAAATGTTCCTTCCTTCCTTCCTTTCTTCGTGCTTGGTTATAGGGGTTTATGTATATGATTAAAGCCTCGACTACGATACAATTTCATCGTTCATCGTTCGTCGTTGTGTTTTTGGTGAATGCATTTGTGTCATGTGCATTTGCTGTTCCTGCTTCGACGCATGAGTAATTTGCTATTTGATATTTTAAAATTTTACAAATTTTTTATTTTTGTTTAGTTTATTTGGCAGAAGGAGATGGTTGGATGTGTAGAAGTGTTCGTTGTTGGCATTTGTGTAATGTTTTGTGTCTTCCTTATTATTGTGCTTTCGTTAAGCCACAGTTTTTTTTTCGAAAATTCACATCTTGCGCATTTGAGCTGCTTGCAGTTCTAGAACTTGTACGGCGTACCAGAGACCAGAGACTTACCCGTACCTACGTATTTACTTTAATGTATAATCAAAGATGATTTTTGTTTGTTCTTATTTTACTACCAGTTTTATTTTTCTAAAAATTCAATTTCGTTTCTGGACTAAGTAAGATTTTTGGCTGAACTTTTTTACATTTCATTTATTATTTTGTGTTATTTGTGTTCTTTTTTTGGGCTTTTGGATTTTTGAAATTTATTTTTGTAGAGAAGATATTTTTCGCATGTTTACAGAATGTGCTTTTTGTTTGCATTTGCTGTGTTTATGGGGCAATGACCGCCAAAAGAAGTGCTGCGTGAATTTTTGTATAATCTTAAAAATATTGCAGCAACACCAGCAAAATAGCAGCAACAGTTGTGGTTATTGTTGTTATATAGTACGTATATACTTTTTGTTATTTATAGTTGTTGCAAAATTTTTTCAGTACAAAATTTTTTGTTTGAATAACAAAATCTACTTATTTGCTTTTTATTGAAGAAAAAAGATACTTTGTGCTTTTTGAGATAAAAAAATTGCACTACAACAATGTTTAATTCTTATGCATTACAAAAATTCTTTGAGGAAATTAATTAAGATTATAGAATTTTATGAATTTTAATTAGTTTATTAAATATTTCATTATCATACTGTAGTGGTGGTAGTTCTTTTTTTGAGATATTTAAGTTCAATATTTTTATAATTTCGTGTTTATTATTTGCTAAGACCTTACGGCAATGTCTAATATAGTCACTTGCCAAGCGCTTAGTTTAATTAGTTATAATTTATATCAACGGCCTTTGACTATGGTAATCAAATGATGCTAGGTCTGGCCAATACGATAGGGACACCACAATTTTCCGAACAAGTTCTTCAGTTTGTTAATTTATGGTCCGGCATTGTTGTGAAGGAACTCAAGTTCTTTTCTGTTGGCCAATTCTACATATTCCCGCTGACGGCAATTAGTGAGTTTTCAAATTTGAACTACAACATTCCTCACAAGAAACCTTCAAATAAAAAGTAAGAAACTTAAGTCCATCTCATCGAGATACATTGGGTTGTTATGTTGCCAACCACAACTTATTGACTGTTGAAGCGGTAGAAGATTATTATAGATCAAGTTAGTACAGTAAATTTAGCTTAACTTAAATATGTTTATATGTCAAACTTTGTCAATCTGAAAATTAGATTTTTTAGAATTCGTTTTTGAAAACCGGGCTAAGTTTATATAGGCTGAACGATTGGGATTACCGCTAAGAAATAAACGACACGAAAACTAAACAATTGCATTTCCGTTGCTTAAAGATAATGTAATATATCGTTCGTCGCTACCGATAGAACTCATCTTTTCCTCTGTGGTCAATTTTTGTCATTTTTCCTAGATTGCTTTGCTTAACAGGTCGAGTTGTAAGCAGGAGAAAACCAAAATCAGCATCTGCTCCAACTTATCCCATTAGACACTAAATATAATATGTAAATCCAGGCTTTGAAGTCATTTATAGAAGATTACCGATCTTTCGCCATGATCGTTTGCATTCCAAATTTTTAGAGTCAACAAAGATATACGTGGTCTGGCATTGTTATGATGTTATTTCTCTTTGATTAAGAGAGAAGAGAGATATCTCAAGCTATACAGTTGTAAGCAGTTGAAAATCGAAAACCAAGCTTTCAAGTGATTTGCGGAATAGATATTCTTGTAATTAATTCATTTTTTGTAAACCATAATGCTGCGCTTCAAAAATGTTTCAATTTTGTTTTCTTGTGGTTGATGTTTAGAGCCTCTATTACCTTCTGACTGCTGGCGTATCAATCTTGTAGCATCATTAGTAGAATTTCATCAGAGTGTTAATGATGTTTCATAGTTGTTTATCTCTTGAAGATGAACTACGATTATGTTCATTTGATATAATAGGGTAATTGTTACCAGATATATGGGCACAACGCCAATTAGTGGCCAAAACCGCGGACACTTTTTCTACTTTTTCTGCATAAATAAATTGATTGTTAGTGTCCGTTACGTCAAAATAAACTAAATTCTTAAAATAAATGATTGTTTCCAATAGAGAGGAGTTTTGAAAAGTAGTATATCACAACAAAATTTGAGTATATATTAATTAATTGAATTTTTGGGTGACCATACAACTGTTTCGAGTATTGCAGTAGGTCTTGGAGTTATTTTTTATATTTAATTATTCGTGAATTATTTTTTGGGTAAATTTGTTAATGAAGTTTTAGAGTGAATTAAACAACTTCAAATTCCAATATACAAATCAAGTACGGCTTTGGGTCAGTTGGTTAATGAACACTGACTCTGAGCTTCAATTTTGGCAGGGCACGTGTTCAATCCTTGGTACTTGCAGTCTCAAAAAAATATAATTAAATATAAGAAATAGTTCTAAGACCTCTAATGAGGTGTATTTGGCCATAATCAATACAGCTACATGGTTAACCAAAAATTTAATTAATTAAAAGTAATAAAATATTGTTGTTGTAATTCGCTGCTGTTAAAAATATTACACATCATATAAAATATGAAATATATATTGTATAATGTATTTTATCTTATATTACACATTTTTTTAATTATTATTAGTAATATATTTCTTTCTTATATTTAATTAATTTAATAAATATTCTGCGGTGATTGAGAGGACTTTCATTTCAAAAATAATAAACATCTGCTTTTATGATTTATTCTGCTTCAATTTTTTAAAATAAGATACATACGCCTTTAGATGAGTGCACAACATCTTCAACACGCTTTCTGTTGCGAGTGAGTATCTTTTGGTAATCATCGATCGTTAGTTCTGGCTGACGTTGTATCTGCGTTTTTCTTCCGTGTTTCCGTACTGCTGCGGCACAAAGAACGCAATAATTTTAATTATTTTATAAATTTTTCCTTAAATTTCCGTATATTTTATATGTGCACTTAATGGTGTGAATAACTTTATTAGGCACGATATTTGCACATTTTCGTGGTGAACTAATTTAGTTTTTTTAGGCTTTGTTTATGTATTTTTTTTTTTGTTTTTTGGTTCGTTCAGATACATTTTTTATTTTGAATTGTGGTCGGTTAGGTTGACAGTGACGTGTGAAACCAACTACAAGTTTGGTTTCCGATACCGTTATTTATATTTTTTTTTCTCTACACATTTTATTTATAATTTTAATTTTTTTTTGATTATATATACTCATTCTATTACATAAGTCAATATACTTGCATTGTTGTAGATATTTTAGCACAGCTGTCACATCCTTCACGACATGGCAACAGTAAAAACAGGTGCCTATTGCAATTTTCAAATGTGGGAACAGCCGTTGGCTATACTAAAATAAGCTAATTTACATACGGATTGGCCATATACTGGGTGAATAGTAAATTAATTTTGAAAATATTTAAGCAAATAAATAATACTTATTAATTTAAATTATTTACATTAACACAAGCATAGTTAAATAGTTCCCTTGTGAGTTTACTGTAGTGGCCAATGCTAATGTCAAGTATTAAATATCAATTTATAAATCTATTTGCACTTTATTCACATCTTTTGTTCATTAATTAATTTTTGATAAACAAAAAAAAAACATTTAAGCATTTAATACTGTTGCACTTTAATGCCATTTTATAGTTCACCTCAGCACAGCTCAATGTATCTGCGTATCGGTTGTGTCTGTTGTATCTGCTGCTAGGGCTTGGCATTGGTGTTTATGTTCAGTTTTAGTTAAATGAAGTTCAATTGGTGTTTATATGCAACACCAATTTAATTGCATCCATAATTACTGACAATCTAAATTAATGTGTTCATCACTTGCCCGTTACGCATGTTTTAGATGTTTTCGCCTTGTTTTACTCAAACCCAAAAAGGCTTAACGTCCTTCAGTGTGAAGGACGAGTTTTAATTTGCGTTTAATAGGCCGATCACGGGATACGCATCTGCGTACAACTTTAATCAAAAATTAGCTTCTAATGGTTTTGCTCTACTGTATATATTAGTATGATTCTAAAGTGTTAAATTCCGTTTTGCATATTTCATTCATAATAATTATGCGTATGGTGTTGCAACTTATTTTTATCATTCATTAGTTTCATTAATTGAAAGTTTTAACTAAAATCAGTTAATTGTACAAAAATTTAATAAAATTACTATAACTTAGTTGAGTTCTATTTAGGCTAAGCTGATCTTTTAGTTGCAAAACAAATAAGAGTGCTCTTGTATTTAACATATTTAACCCGACGCTAATACAGAATATATGAACATTTTTATATTTTTATATTGTCATATGTATAATAAAAATAATATGAACAAGAAACAATCAATTTCATATATTAAATTAAATTACAAATTCATTCATTTCATTCATATATTATGAAAATGCTGAAATTTTGTTGTATATTTTTTAATTATTATATTTACCGTATGATATTAGTTTATACAAAATAGTTTATTTAAACATTTTCATATAAATATTTATTTAGATCACAACCAAAAGTTTAGATAAGTCTATATAAAACTTAACTAAATAAGACAGTCTTCAAGAATAATTTTAAGAGTAAGAAGAGTAAGTAAGAATATCCATATTTGAAATCTTGAACGAATATAAGGAGAAAAGATGACAAGAATAATTGCAATAACTCTTGCTGACACAGTACACGATGGAAAGGATCTCCACCAATGCTTCTATATTATGAGCCACTACAATCAATTATTACTATGTATCAATGACTACTATCTATTAATGACTACTATCTATCAGTGACTACTATCTACCAATGATGATTATCTATCAATGACTATTATCTATAGACTACTATCAATGTTGGATGTATTTGTATACATTTGTATTCATTATTCCGTATTTTTAATAAATAAAATAAAGCTTTCTTAATAATAGAAAACAAGACAGTTGTTGTTGTTGTTATTGTGATTTGAATTAGTGCTATTGCGCACTTTTACTCTCTTGTGGCTGGGGGGCTTATCCCTGCCCCACACTAAACTTTAGCTATACTAGAAACATTATCATTTATTTATTTTTTAACTGATGACGAACCGTCATCAAAAAAAAAAATTTCAAATCAATTGACAAATTAATTAAATAATTGCATATATTAAAAATAATATGAAAATATATTTTAACACCTTATTAGATAAACAATTAAGAAGTCTTTAGAAGATACTAAAAATTTTATCAATAAAAATTAATTAGTATTATTTATTAATTTAATTATTATTCAACTGGTTTATGATTTCATTCTAAATTAATACAGCAAGTGAATTTTCACAGCATATTATCAAAACTCAAAGTCAGAAAATACAAGTCAAAGTACGGCTTTAAGTCAGTTGACTAATGAACACTGACTCTAATCTTCATATTTGGCAGGGTACTAGTTCAACCACTGTGTACTTGCAGTTTCAAAAACAAAAAAAAATATTTACGATTAATTCAATATAAGAATAATTTAAATACCACTGTTGAAGGGTATTTGACAATACTCGAAACAGTTGTAGAGTCAGTCAAAAATTCAATTGATAAATAAATAATAAAAATTTTTGTTGTTGCAATTTTACTACTTCTCCATAAAGACCACTATGTTGAAAAGAAGAGTTTATATTAAGAATTAAGTTTCTGTTGTCAAAATGAACGTTAAAAATGCATTTAATTTAATATTATTTAGTAATAGTAAATAAATTAGGATTAGTAATAGAATCTGCTGAATGCTTGGAATGGTTCTAAATAAATATTAACTCAAAACGATCTTTATATAAAGTTCACTATATAATAAATTTATTTAAAATTTATTTAATTAAATAACTACAACTATTGAATTTTTATTAGTGTTAAATTAGTATAAGAGAATAATATTTTATACATTTTCTGAACTACTCTATAATAGAAAAAGTTTTAACAATTTATTATTTTAATGATCAAATTTTATTTACATATTTGGGATAAGGGAATTGGTTAGCGTTAAATAATACACATCTTTTTATAATTTGTTTACCTTTAGGGTACTGAAGACGACTATAGAAATTTTAATACAAATTTAGAAAGTTATATATTACTTGAAATTAGAACAGTTAGCCTACAAAAAATATATGTAAAAGGTTCTAATTATATAAAGGTACATAATGATAATAAAGATAACTACAGACTATAATAGAAATATATATGAGAAAAGGAATTACTTAACATTGAACAATTAGCCCACACAAAAATCTTTAAAGACATCTAAATTAAATAAAGATCTATCCTGATCCATAATTTTAATGAGCGATTTCACTTCATTCTCTAAAGGCATTAATTTAGTTTCAGAGTAATGTTCTATTATAAATAATTATTTTCAATGCTTTTGAAATTATTCTACTAATTCTTAGTTAAACTTTATAATATGTATCGTTCTCAGTCAAGATTTCCCCAACCAGTCCACTTAGCAGATTAAAGTCTCTTATAAAAGTAGTAAAAAAATACTATTTTTGTACCTAATGTCAAAATTATATATACAATATGGTGTATGTATGCACTGTCATTAATAATCACTGTTTGAAGGCAAATGTAACCTCACGTGTCAGTTGGACATAATTGCTCTAACTATATTGTCACAACAGAAGCGTAGTTTTAAACAAACTTTTAGGCTCCAATAACAGTAGTTAAATGTTCAGATTTTTATATCTAATGTCAAAATTAGTAAATAACGTATATG
>NC_051846.1:178669805-178710415 GCF_002237135.1 Teleopsis dalmanni
TTTTTTTGTAGTATCTGTTTATATGGTACTTTACCAACAGTTTTAAAAAAATCAACCAGCAAATTATTGGCACTTATAGATTTGATTTGATATAGATTTGTAGGCTTCAAGCCATATTAGTGTTATTTTAACCTCATCATAGTCGTAAGACCAAATGCTTATTCTATTATCAACACTAACAAATCCAGGGTCGAGTCCAGTTCAATAACAATGTATTTAATAATGTATTTAGTGCATTGCTTCCTCTCTCTATTCTTCGTTATTTCTCGCTCTCTTTTGCTTTCTCTTCAGCTATCTCTATTCCCTCTCTCTTTCTCCCTTCTCTGTCTGTCTCCCCTCACTCACTCTCTCTCTCTTCTCTCTCTCTCGCTCTCATAGCTCCTTCCTTTCTCTTATATCTCTCTATCTACGCATCTACCTATCTCTCTTTTTCTTTTGTTGTTTTTGGTGTAGCCTACAAGGATTCAAAACGCAGATAACATGAAATGATTTGCAAAGACGTATACAAATGTTAGGATGTGGGTAGATAATGGAAGAGGCGAGAGGCGAGGAGATTATTTACGGGTAAGAATGGTTTGCGGATGGATGGAAGTATTGAATGATGTTTGATCGTCAAACTCAGGATGAAGTGATTTCAGGGTGAAAAACCGTTCGTTCTTGGAACCTATCTGTCTCTGTCTGTCCCACTTTCTTTCTCTCCTATCGTTTTTAGATATGTATAGTAGGTTCTATCTCTGTCTTTACTTTTTCTCCGACTTTTGATATTTCCATAACCTTTTTGAGTAAACTTTAGTCTACCCCAACTGTTTAGCTGTAGTACTTTGCCTACACATAAAACAAATTTAATGACATTGATTCGAAGTATTTTGTGTACAGTTAGCCATATTGGTTCAGTTCAATATAATGACAGCCCATCTGAGTATGGAGACTGTCAGAATGTCAGTTTTACACCAGGCCGAGTACGAAAAAAGTGCATTAATTTATTAAATTTATTTTTTAATATTTTCGGCACTTCTATTTAAGTACATATTTATAACAACCATTAAATAAAATATTTTTTTATTTTGTTTTTTTTTTGTGCTTTCCATAAAATATTCTAAAAAATTTATATCAGGGCTGATATCCTAAAAAAAATTTCTTTTTTGGGATTTGGGTTTTATGGCAAATCATTTTGGGTACCTCGTACTGCATTAAATCCACACGCAACGAGAAATTTCTGGTGTTTGTTGGCAAAGGGCTTTATCAGTAGTAGAAACGATGGAGTTGCGATGCAGTTTGTGTTGCAATTAAGCATGGGTGTATGTTGCAAAAGTGGCATAAATGCAGCTGCTTCACGCAATTTCCAAATGCAATTTTTATTGTGGTAAGTTGCAGTACAAAAAAAAAATACTTCTGCTTTAGCCGATGCTTAAAATTTCTTATATTTCATTGATTTAGTTTTTATATTGGAAAGGTTGAAAATGGAAGGACTTTAATAAGTAGAGTGATGAAGTTGAAAGTAGGCTTTAGTGGTTCCTTACATATTTAATGATTTTTATTAAAGAATTTATTGTCAATTTATTATTTAGAATTATTATCAAACTAGTCTATTGAAATGTAAATATGATAGTGCACATGAAGAGAAAATTTGATTTAGGATTTCAGAATTAATTATGTTGGTTTATTTAAATATTAATATATCATTATAAATTATGATAATAGAGTTTGAGTGGAATTTTTCAGCACTTTAGTTCATCTTTTTTAGTATTATTAGTACTTTTTATTATCTTCTAATAGAGTCTTAGAGTTACTGCCAAAGTAAAGTATGTTAGTCAATTTAAAGATAAATATGTCAGTGAAAATTTCAAAATTTTTATATCTCTTTCTGCGGCGCCATTTCCCTGTTTTAAGGTTTTCTTTTTTTTAAATCTTGACAAACTCCAGAACCTTCCTCTAAATAGCTTTTTAGACTTTGCCAACGATTAAAGGTGGTTTTTTAACGTTTGCCTTTTCTAACACGTTGGGCCAATATGTATAAGTAGATCCTTCGAAAACTCCAGAACCTTCCCTTGACGAGCATTTTAGGTTTTGCCAAAGTTTGAAAACGGTTTTCAAACGTCTACGTTTCTTATACGATAACATGTAGATCAATAGGTATAAGTGGATCCTTTCAGAACTCCAGAATCTTCCTATGAAGAACATTTTAGCCTTTGCTAAAGGTTGAAAACGATTCTTAAACGTTTGCATTTCTTATACAATAATACAATGGGCCAATAGGTATAAGTGAATCCTTCCAGAACACCAAAACCTTCTCTTAAAGAGCATTTTAGGTTTTGCCAATGCTTGAAGGCGGTGTTTAAACGTCTACGTTTCTTATACGATAACATATAGATCAATAGGTATAAGTGAATCCTTCCAGAATACCAAAACCTTCTCTTAAAGAGCATTTTAGGTTTTGACAAAGCTTGAAGGCGGTGTTTAAACGTCTACGTTTCTTATGCGATAACATATGGTCCAGGATCCAGAACTCTAGAACCTTCCTCAAAAGAGCATTTTAGACTTTGCCAATAGTTTAAGTTGGTTTTTAAACATCTGCGTTCCTTATACGATAACACAATGGGCCAATAGGTGTAAGTGAATTCGAAGGATCGCAGGTATAAACCGACCAAATCTATATCTTTTAAAAAGTTTGGTTAGCGTAGTTTATTCACAGGCATAATTCTGAATTCTGTATATATTGTTGTATTGCTTGTATCTAGAAGCATCTCTGTTACTTTTTATATAAAGTTATGTATTTTTTTATGTTCTGTTTTTGTTTTTGTTTTTTTTTTTTTGTTTTTTTGGTTATGGAATATACACATTTAATTTTAAAATATTTTTATAATTTTTCCATAACATTTTTATACACAACGCCTATTAAGTAAACAACACAGTCATGTATCTTTTTGCACATTTCGAACATTCGGAAAGTGCACACGCATGCATGTGCTTTGCATCAAAACAACCTCATTCAATTATTAAATCCGCGCCCGCCCGCCCGCCTATTGCAGCTGCCTACTTTCACTGACTGACTATTGCACACACATAGCCCACACAGCCCACAGCCCATAGCCCACTGTCCACACTATCCAATGCACGGCAAGTGCAGCATTCCATGCAAGTGCTCCCTCATCAATGTGCGCCTAACAATGTGTGCGTGTGTTATTTTAGCGCATTTTTATATAATTTCAAACTTTTTTATTTTCTCTATTTTTTATTTTTTAATGCAAAATTTTTGGTTGTTTTGTCCTTATTTTTTGTAATTCGTTTTTGTGATTTTTTTTTTTTTTGCCATTTTTTGTAACCGCGTTTGTGTCCTTGCAGTCCTCTTGTCCAGAGCTGACTGCTGCAGTCGTTATTGTAATGGCAATAGATAAAGTGAAGCATATAGCAGCATAGTTAATGTCAATGCATCAACAAGCTTCACCCTTCGGTTGCCTCGCATTGGGTGGTGGCCAAATGCGTGCGTTGGGGTTGTGCAAAACAAAATACTCGATTGTGTGCGTATGAGTAAAGTTTAAAAAAAAATTATTGGTAAAAAAATGTAGAGTAAAAAAATTAAATTAAAAATAGGGGAAAAAATTTACATTTTTATTTTACAAAATTTTTTTAATTTTTTTCTTTTTAGATGTCGGCGCATCACACTACCGTACCTACCGTGCAATGCCTAACTGCAGTAGCCGCCCACCCGCACGCATGCCGCATTGCATGCATTCAATGTCATCGATGCGTTTTGATAGTAGCCGCCGCTGTAAATGTGAACAGTAGCGGCGTTGAAATCGAATAAAAACAAAAGCATACACACCAATAAAACAAAAAGAAAACATAAAAATTTTATTAAAATAAAATTAAAAAAAAACAAATTGAAATATAACACAAAATAAAAAAAATAAACCAATATTCAAAAATATAAAAATATAAAAAAAATAAAAAATTATTGTATATGCATCTGTCGTGCATGGTCATTTGTAATAAAGTAGGTGAGCGGGAGAGCATATCAATTAGAGCGAGTGAGAATGAGTAAGTTTTGTTTTATTTTTCACAATTTTTTATTTTATTTGCAATTTTTCTACTTTTATTTTTATTTTATTTTATTTTTTTTGGCCCTATATTGGAGGGATTTGAAAAGTTTGCTGATTATTGTGACGTGCGTGCACTTGCCGCCTTGCGCTGAACAGCCTATATGACTAGATTTAATGAGTATATTTAACAGTGGATGAAATTGAAAAATTTCCACACATATTTCAAAAATATAATATCCATATAAATCAAAATACATTATATTTCGTTTACATAAGAGTTAAAATAAATTGAAATATATATAGCATGGTTTCTCGTAATCGGCTGTGCCTTCAGTAAAAATGAAAAAATTCTTTTCAAATGAGGGACCCCCTAACAGCCAATTATTTTTCGATGGAAGGTTAGCATTTATTTTTCTGTCGAAATTATAAATGCAGAAAATGGAGTCAATATGTTTTAGCGTTAAACTGAAAACACTAAGAATGGAGCTGTGATCTCTAGTCTTCCACTGTAAAGTAGCTTCAAGTCTTAGAGCAGATGATGCTGCTCTTGATTTGTTTAGATATGTTTACTTGTAAGATTAACGCGAAAAATAAATACCACAAAATGCATAACTAATACAGAGTTCAGCCCTACACTGCACCCTGTTTAGTAGATTATCCAAGGCCGTCCACTATAATGTAATGCTGTGCAGCAGTATAGATCTTATGCCACCTGTTTCATACAGATGAAATTATTTATGTTTGTAACCCCCACTTTTTACAAGAGAAGAAGAGCAACATTCGCTTTCCTTGCTTGTCCGAAAGTATTTTGCTTCCAATTAAGTTTTCTGTCAAAAAATAATACCCAAAAATTTAGATTTCTCTATAAATTATAGCTCAAAACCTTGTAGAGTAAGTGGAGAAAGATTGTAGCTGGCAGATAATCCCTATTGTCGAAACTGTCAAAACACTGCAGAAAAGGAAATTGTCCTTGTGACAGCTTTAAAAAGAAACTAACACTTCTCGAGTAACTTCTAGGTCTGCTACTATCTCCTACCACCATCGAAAAGGACCCCAACGCAATATCACTATTCGCATAACCAAGAAAGGTGCTTCCAATAAAACCAACTGCAGAAACACAACTGCAATGAGGATATATAATAATACAAAGGAAAAATAATTAATTCAGTAGATCAAATGACAACAAAAAGGCAGACATTTGAGTTTCGTGCTCTAAACGGCCTCTTGAGGAAGTATCAAATCGGTGATTCCCAAAACGCTAACTGTCGGAAAACTGAGTAATTTTCGTGAGTACAGGTCTTAAACTAACTTGGACTTTCGATAGCTTTACACTTCGTTCAAGCGAAGCAAATAAAAATTAACCTGGCTAGCCACATGCCACACTTAAGTATGAATAATTTTTACTATGTTTAATAAAAGTTTAAGTTTAAGTATATCAACGCTTTTAGTAAGTTTTAGAAGTGCTGAAAGCTCCAATCATGAAACATCTGTCTACTTTTCAAATTGTGATCCCTAATCTCAGGCATTTTTTTTTACAAAATGTCTCAAGCGGCTTTTGATTTGATAGCCAGGTTGGCTACCCATAACCATTACTAATTTGTTCAAGGCATATTATAGGATGCTCACGTTCTTCGCAAACTCAAGTAGTGCTGGGAACTCTATTCACAAAACATCTATTAACTTTTCCAATTGTGACTCTCAAATATTTGTTTTTTCAAGCGAGACATTTTTTTTCCCCATTTAATATTTTGCTCCACCGTCATAGCTAACAAATACTTTACTTACTGGGGTTGACATTGCATTTATTCATATTAATTGCACTGGGGATAGGGGCTGTTTTGACAAAAAAGAACAACAACAATAACATCAGTAATAACATCAGTAGGCTGCACAAATTTTTTCTACTCGAAGTAGAGCCACACAAAAATCCAAAAAAAAAATAAAAAATAAAAAAAAACACAAAAAAAACTTTTATTCTACTAGTCGAGCCTATGCGTGTGTGTGCGTATGTTAGATTGCCGAAAAAAGCAAATCATCCAACCAACGACCGACTAACGCAATGCATCCCGCACACATGTCCTGCAAATTTCCACGCACACATGCCCAAAATGCACCGTCCTCGTATTCTCTCCAAATGCTCTATTCCAGCAACTGGTGTTTGCTTAACATTTTTGTTTTTCTTTTTTTATTTGTTTTTTTTTTTATTTCTGAATTGATTTTTAGTATATACCTTTTTAAGTTTTTTTTTTATTTTTTTGCAGTTTTTTATTTTATTTTTGAGCAAATTTTTATTTATTGCACTAAATTCGTTGTAGTGGCCAGGCCACAATATTGGAGATAAAAGAGCTGCATGCAGTTAACAGAGACGCAGCAGCACAACGTCAGCGTTTGAATTAACTATATGTAAAAAAGGACGAAAGCGGTATTACTCATTTGCAACAGCATTATGTTGTTATATGCGTTGCATTAAGCTTTCTCTCTGCAGCAGCAGCAGCAGCAATCTTAGAGGAATGGAAGGAGAAGGAGAAACATGCATTTAAGGTGCATATTTTTATAGGGCTTCAAAATCAGGTATATTTTTTCTTTTTTTTTCATATAACAAATTTTTTTTATTTTTTTATTTATTGAATATTTTTTTTAAGATTTGTTTTTATTAAAAAAGTTTTGTTTTTTATTTTTTTATTAAAAATTGTTTTTGTTTTTTTTGTTTTGTCCATTTGGAATATGTTTTGATTGCACAATTTTTCTTTTATTTTATATGGACTTTCTTTTTTATTTTTAATTATTTTTATTTATTTTTTTTAGTTATTTGCCGTGTGTTCTTTTTGTAATTGGGTTGATTTTTATATTTGGACGGTTTCACTCATGCATCAAGTCGCAGGGGATAGGCCGATATTTCAATAGAGTCCATGCCATCCATAAACGGCAATCGCGCCTTATTTTAACGCATTTGAGCCTACATCCCGAATTGAGTAGCTCTGCGTGCAACTACATGTGATTTGAGTGAGTTTGAGTGAAATTAAAATGCGCGGTGGTGCTGAGGTAGGATTGCAAATAAACGTGAGCACGTTGCTTGGTAGGAGAAATGCCGAAAAATTAAAAAAAAAGTAAGAGAAGAATTTAAAAAAAGAAAAAGAAGAATTAAGAATACAACAAAAAAAGGAATAAAATTACGAAAATACATAATACATCGTCAACAACATCAACATTGACAACACAACCACAAGGCAACATTATTAACGTTATTATAAACATAAACGTTGGCCAAGGCAGCAGCGGCAGTTATTATACTCCGCACAGCTCGACTCGGCGCAGTTTCAAACAACTTAGCTCAGCTTCGGTGCAATTCAGTCGAATGCAGTTCAGTTCAGTTCAGTTCAGTTCACAGATTCGAAACTTTTTACCAAATTAATTTTGAAATAGTTCAGATACATTTAGATGAACATCAGTTAGCTAACGAATTGGTCGTGTCCCGAGCCTTTCATAATTCGCACCACATACTTCTAATAGAAGTTTTCCAAAGTCTGTCTCTGAAATTAACTTGGAATTAAAAACACAAAAAAAAAACAAAAAACAACTTATATTGGATATAATAAATTCTAATTAAAACAAAATGTTGGACTTCAGTTATAAAACATAAAAATGTTAAGATATTTGAACTTTTTATGAATTTTAAAAACTGTTTTCGTAATAATTGTGTATTAAAACTTAATGGATCATAACATAAATGAATATTGTGCTAAAATATCATATAAAACTGTTAATAAAAAAATTTTATAAAACAATAAAATACACGAAAATGTCTAAAACTGTGCAATTTTACTATTAAGTGTTTTTATTACAAACAAAAATCACTATAACAACCATTGTGCTAACAAGAAAAAAATTAGTATAATATATACTACAATGAACTATAACAAAATTGGATCGTAAATACTCTAATGATATATAAAGCCGAAACTGAGGTGAGTTTTATTTTTAAAAAATCTTATTTATAATAATTTTTGATACCACATATTTTTGTAATAGTGCTAAATCAAAGATTTTTAAATACTAATTTATGAACTAAAACATATTTATATGAATTTTATGAATATTTAATAAATTAATTAATTTTATTTTATACTTTATTAATTTTTTAAACCAATAAAAAACAACATAAAATCAAAAAAAAAATTTACTGAGTCAGCAAAAAAGATATAGTCCACCATACTGTAACCGAATTTACTGTTGATTCCTATTTAATTTGTTTTTTATATTTTCCTATATTATAATTCATAAATATTTGCATAAATTTTAGTTAATTTTGTTTCATACTTTTATTATTTTTTTTTTAACCAATAAAAAACAAAATGAAATCAGAAAAAAAATGTCTGAGTCAGCACGAAAGATATAGTCCGCCATAATGAAATCTAATTGTCTATTAAGACTACTGTATAATTAATATATAATAATCTATAATTTATAATAATTTTTGTAATTTTCAATTTATTTTGTTTAATGCTTAATTTATTTTTTATACCTAATAATAAACAATAATCAATAAGAATAAATAAACAAAACAAAATAATTGAAAGTATAGTCATATTCGCCATAATAATATCTAATTCTTTGTTAGACAACTGTATAAATGTTAAATTTACACTTTTAACATTTTAATATTTTTAGTTCATAAATTTATAGTTGTTTTTATTAATTTTAATTTATTTTATTTAGTACTTTATTTATTTCACCAATAATATTATTTCACCAATAATAAACAATTAACAAGAACAATTTATAATCAAAACAAAATAACTGAAAATATAATTCATATCCGCCATAATGAAATCTAATTTTCTGTTAAGATTACAGTATAAATGTTAAATTTACACATTAAACATTTTTAAATATTTAATACAAAATTTTATAAATATTTTTATGAATTTTTATTTATTTTATTTAATACTACTTATTAACTATGTTTACTTTTTTCGACTAAAAATAACTAAAATATAATTAAAACAAAATTTCTATCGAGAAAAACAATTCATATCCGCCATAATATAATCAAATTTTCTGTCAAGATTACACTATAAATGTTAAGTTTACATTTCTATACATACATTTTCTAGTACAAGTTCAAATGTTAATAACATAAATAAATAATAACATAAAACAAACTAATCTTATAAATAATTAAATTTAGTATCGTTTTAGATTGTCACATCTAGATTTGATCTCAATCTATTACTTCGATTAATATATAAATTTATAAACCGATTTATAATTTTATTCAAATTATGTCCTTAACATTATTAAATATATTAAGGATAATCACTAAATCACTAAATTGTCAAATAACATAAGACAGCTGTTAGTTTTAGAGTAATTTAATTACTCTGGCAATGTACTAATGTCTTATCAATTAAATTCAAGTGTTATAGATTTTGCCTGAGATTAACCAATCAAAAATGACATTTATCAGTCAGTCTCAGTTAGACTGTTGAAAACATATATAATATTGATAACCAAAATTAAATTTAAGAGCTCTTTACAATTGTTTGTTAATATATATTTTATAAAAGAAGAAGCATATATAAAAATTAAATAAAATATATTACATAAAAGACACATTATGTATAAACAAACATTACATGTTCTAGAAACTTTTACAACACTTTCTTATTCTAACTTTTAAGCAAAATAATAAATTCGAAAGTGAATGCATCTTGACTTTATTATCAAGTAACATTACAAGAACAAATTATAAAAAAATTTTATTTAAAATTAAAAAACTACCAAAAACTATTAAAAAATTAAAGCTTTTGTTGAGGAAATAATTTCTAAGCCTAACGTAACATATATAACAATACTTGTAAAAATATGCAACTGTAATAAAAAAAAAGTTATTTTTATAGTGATTTACAGATTTAAAAAGAATTTTCTTCAAAAAAAAATCATATAATTTCTTAAAACAATACACCTTTTGTCAAAAAATTAACTCCCAAATCTAACAAATCATACATAGAAAAGATAAATAGATATCCCTGTCCAATAGCTGTAAGCCTTTCCGACAGTTACCGGTCTGCAAAGAGGTTGAAAATTTTTCAAAACTACCAAGTATAATTTAGGTATAAATTCAATTATAAACCATTTTGAAATTATAATTCAATACTATTTTATTCAAATTATAGTTAAATTTTAATTAATCCAAGAACTGAAATATATAAAGCTTTCTATAATAGGTGTTTTAACGAGAAAGTAATTCCAGTGCTTATATTTGGTGCATATTTGTGTATTGTTGTGAAAATAGTTCGTAAATAAAATAGATGACTTTAGTATTCTAAAGATGATTATAGACTATAGTCAAAATATTAACTATAAAAAATTTAAATTAATTTTAATTAAAAATTAATTTAAAAATGTGTATTATATTAATAATTAGCCATTTAATTCGTCCAATAATATATAAAATAAAATAAAATTGAAATAATATATGTTCCAAACTTTCTAAACTCTAATATAAAATATCTATTGTTAATAATAATAGAATGTTCCATAATTAAGTCGAAAGAACTTCATTATTTTCTTATATATTATATTTTATAAAACTACTTTACATACTCAACAAACTGAGCAACATATATGTATAAATAAATAAATATAATAATATAATAAAAATAAAATAATATATAAAAATATAAATAAATCAAAAATATTAAAAATATTTATTATATTAAAAATAAATTAAAATTGTAATAAAAATAAATAACAATTTATTTTAATTTAAATAAGAAATCTGATACAATAAAAAAAATTGTATTCAATTAATTAGAAAATATATATATATCTTGAAGCAGTGATTTTTAGTGACAGTGAAACATATACGTTATTTACTAATTTTGACATTAGATATAAAAATCTGAACATTTAACTACTGTTATTGGAGCCTAAAAGTTTGTTTAAAACTACGCTTCTGTTGTGACAATATAGTTAGAGCAATTATGTCCAACTGACACGTGAGGTTACATTTGCCTTCAAACAGTGATTATTAATGACAGTGCATACATACACCATATTGTATATATAATTTTGACATTAGGTACAAAAATAGTATTTTTTTACTACTTTTATAAGAGACTTTAATCTGCTAAGTGGACTGGTTGGGGAAATCTTGACTGAGAACGATACATATTATAAAGTTTAACTAAGAATTAGTAGAATAATTTCAAAAGCATTGAAAATAATTATTTATAATAGAACATTACTCTGAAACTAAATTAATGCCTTTAGAGAATGAAGTGAAATCGCTCATTAAAATTATGGATCAGGATAGATCTTTATTTAATTTAGATGTCTTTAAAGATTTTTGTGTGGGCTAATTGTTCAATGTTAAGTAATTCCTTTTCTCATATATATTTCTATTATAGTCTGTAGTTATCTTTATTATCATTATGTACCTTTATATAATTAGAACCTTTTACATATATTTTTTGTAGGCTAACTGTTCTAATTTCAAGTAATATATAACTTTCTAAATTTGTATTAAAATTTCTATAGTCGTCTTCAGTACCCTAAAGGTAAACAAATTATAAAAAGATGTGTATTATTTAACGCTAACCAATTCCCTTATCCCAAATATGTAAATAAAATTTGATCATTAAAATAATAAATTGTTAAAACTTTTTCTATTATAGAGTAGTTCAGAAAATGTATAAAATATTATTCTCTTATACTAATTTAACACTAATAAAAATTCAATAGTTGTAGTTATTTAATTAAATAAATTTTAAATAAATTTATTATATAGTGAACTTTATATAAAGATCGTTTTGAGTTAATATTTATTTAGAACCATTCCAAGCATTCAGCAGATTCTATTACTAATCCTAATTTATTTACTATTACTAAATAATATTAAATTAAATGCATTTTTAACGTTCATTTTGACAACAGAAACTTAATTCTTAATATAAACTCTTCTTTTCAACATAGTGGTCTTTATGGAGAAGTAGTAAAATTGCAACAACAAAAATTTTTATTATTTATTTATCAATTGAATTTTTGACTGACTCTACAACTGTTTCGAGTATTGTCAAATACCCTTCAACAGTGGTATTTAAATTATTCTTATATTGAATTAATCGTAAATATTTTTTTTTGTTTTTGAAACTGCAAGTACACAGTGGTTGAACTAGTACCCTGCCAAATATGAAGATTAGAGTCAGTGTTCATTAGTCAACTGACTTAAAGCCGTACTTTGACTTGTATTTTCTGACTTTGAGTTTTGATAATATGCTGTGAAAATTCACTTGCTGTATTAATTTAGAATGAAATCATAAACCAGTTGAATAATAATTAAATTAATAAATAATACTAATTAATTTTTATTGATAAAATTTTTAGTATCTTCTAAAGACTTCTTAATTGTTTATCTAATAAGGTGTTAAAATATATTTTCATATTATTTTTAATATATGCAATTATTTAATTAATTTGTCAATTGATTTGAAATTTTTTTTTTTGATGACGGTTCGTCATCAGTTAAAAAATAAATAAATGATAATGTTTCTAGTATAGCTAAAGTTTAGTGTGGGGCAGGGATAAGCCCCCCAGCCACAAGAGAGTAAAAGTGCGCAATAGCACTAATTCAAATCACAATAACAACAACAACAACTGTCTTGTTTTCTATTATTAAGAAAGCTTTATTTTATTTATTAAAAATACGGAATAATGAATACAAATGTATACAAATACATCCAACATTGATAGTAGTCTATAGATAATAGTCATTGATAGATAATCATCATTGGTAGATAGTAGTCACTGATAGATAGTAGTCATTAATAGATAGTAGTCATTGATACATAGTAATAATTGATTGTAGTGGCTCATAATATAGAAGCATTGGTGGAGATCCTTTCCATCGTGTACTGTGTCAGCAAGAGTTATTGCAATTATTCTTGTCATCTTTTCTCCTTATATTCGTTCAAGATTTCAAATATGGATATTCTTACTTACTCTTCTTACTCTTAAAATTATTCTTGAAGACTGTCTTATTTAGTTAAGTTTTATATAGACTTATCTAAACTTTTGGTTGTGATCTAAATAAATATTTATATGAAAATGTTTAAATAAACTATTTTGTATAAACTAATATCATACGGTAAATATAATAATTAAAAAATATACAACAAAATTTCAGCATTTTCATAATATATGAATGAAATGAATGAATTTGTAATTTAATTTAATATATGAAATTGATTGTTTCTTGTTCATATTATTTTTATTATACATATGACAATATAAAAATATAAAAATGTTCATATATTCTGTATTAGCGTCGGGTTAAATATGTTAAATACAAGAGCACTCTTATTTGTTTTGCAACTAAAAGATCAGCTTAGCCTAAATAGAACTCAACTAAGTTATAGTAATTTTATTAAATTTTTGTACAATTAACTGATTTTAGTTAAGGTTTAAAAGGAACAATTATTATTCGCACTTTCAATTAAATGAAACTAATTGAATGTATTAAAATAAGTGCAACACTCATACGCATAATTGAAATAAATATTTAAATTATTTAGTGAATGAAATATTCAAACTGGAATTTAACACTTTAGATCATACTATATATACAAGAGCAGCCATAGAAGCTATTTTGATTTAAATGTACGCAATGCGTATCCTTTCGCCTATTTAAACGCAAATAAAACTTCGTCCTTCACACTGAAGGACGTTTTAAGCCTTTTTGTTTGTAAACAAAGGCGCATTTGCATCTAAAACATGCGTAACGGGCAAGTGATGAACACATTAATTTAGATTGTCAGTAATTATGGATGCAATTAAATTGGTGTTGCATATAAACACCAATTGAACTTCATTTAACTAAAACTGAACATAAACACCAATGCCAAGCCCTATAAGCAGATACAACAGACACAACAGAAACGCAGATACATTGAGCTGTGCTGAGGTGAACTATAAAATGGCATTAAAGTGCAACAGTATTAAATGCTTAAATGTTTTTTTTTTGTTTATCAAAAATTAATTAATGAACAAAAGATGTGAATAAAGTGCAAATAGATTTATAAATTGATATTTAATACTTGACATTAGCATTGGCCACTACAGTAAACTCACAAGGGAACTATTTAACTATGTTTGTGTTAATGTAAATAATTTAAATTAATAAGTATTATTTATTTGCTTAAATATTTTCAAAATTAATTTACTATTCACCCAGTATATGGCCAATCCGTATGTAAATTAGCTTATTTTAGTATAGCCAACGGCTGTTCCCACATTTGAAAATTGCAATAGGCACCTGTTTTTACTGTTGCCATGTCGTGAAGGATGTGACAGCTGTGCTAAAATATCTACAACAATGCAAGTATATTGACTTATGTAATAGAATGAGTATATATAATCAAAAAAAAATTAAAATTATAAATAAAATGTGTAGAGAAAAAAAAATATAAATAACGGTATCGGAAACCAAACTTGTAGTTGGTTTCACACGTCACTGTCAACCTAACCGACCACAATTCAAAATAAAAAATGTATCTGAACGAACCAAAAAACAAAAAAAAAAATACATAAACAAAGCCTAAAAAAACTAAATTAGTTCACCACGAAAATGTGCAAATATCGTGCCTAATAAAGTTATTCACACCATTAAGTGCACATATAAAATATACGGAAATTTAAGGAAAAATTTATAAAATAATTAAAATTATTGCGTTCTTTGTGCCGCAGCAGTACGGAAACACGGAAGAAAAACGCAGATACAACGTCAGCCAGAACTAACGATCGATGATTACCAAAAGATACTCACTCGCAACAGAAAGCGTGTTGAAGATGTTGTGCACTCATCTAAAGGCGTATGTATCTTATTTTAAAAAATTGAAGCAGAATAAATCATAAAAGCAGATGTTTATTATTTTTGAAATGAAAGTCCTCTCAATCACCGCAGAATATTTATTAAATTAATTAAATATAAGAAAGAAATATATTACTAATAATAATTAAAAAAATGTGTAATATAAGATAAAATACATTATACAATATATATTTCATATTTTATATGATGTGTAATATTTTTAACAGCAGCGAATTACAACAACAATATTTTATTACTTTTAATTAATTAAATTTTTGGTTAACCATGTAGCTGTATTGATTATGGCCAAATACACCTCATTAGAGGTCTTAGAACTATTTCTTATATTTAATTATATTTTTTTGAGACTGCAAGTACCAAGGATTGAACACGTGCCCTGCCAAAATTGAAGCTCAGAGTCAGTGTTCATTAACCAACTGACCCAAAGCCGTACTTGATTTGTATATTGGAATTTGAAGTTGTTTAATTCACTCTAAAACTTCATTAACAAATTTACCCAAAAAATAATTCACGAATAATTAAATATAAAAAATAACTCCAAGACCTACTGCAATACTCGAAACAGTTGTATGGTCACCCAAAAATTCAATTAATTAATATATACTCAAATTTTGTTGTGATATACTACTTTTCAAAACTCCTCTCTATTGGAAACAATCATTTATTTTAAGAATTTAGTTTATTTTGACGTAACGGACACTAACAATCAATTTATTTATGCAGAAAAAGTAGAAAAAGTGTCCGCGGTTTTGGCCACTAATTGGCGTTGTGCCCATATATCTGGTAACAATTACCCTATTATATCAAATGAACATAATCGTAGTTCATCTTCAAGAGATAAACAACTATGAAACATCATTAACACTCTGATGAAATTCTACTAATGATGCTACAAGATTGATACGCCAGCAGTCAGAAGGTAATAGAGGCTCTAAACATCAACCACAAGAAAACAAAATTGAAACATTTTTGAAGCGCAGCATTATGGTTTACAAAAAATGAATTAATTACAAGAATATCTATTCCGCAAATCACTTGAAAGCTTGGTTTTCGATTTTCAACTGCTTACAACTGTATAGCTTGAGATATCTCTCTTCTCTCTTAATCAAAGAGAAATAACATCATAACAATGCCAGACCACGTATATCTTTGTTGACTCTAAAAATTTGGAATGCAAACGATCATGGCGAAAGATCGGTAATCTTCTATAAATGACTTCAAAGCCTGGATTTACATATTATATTTAGTGTCTAATGGGATAAGTTGGAGCAGATGCTGATTTTGGTTTTCTCCTGCTTACAACTCGACCTGTTAAGCAAAGCAATCTAGGAAAAATGACAAAAATTGACCACAGAGGAAAAGATGAGTTCTATCGGTAGCGACGAACGATATATTACATTATCTTTAAGCAACGGAAATGCAATTGTTTAGTTTTCGTGTCGTTTATTTCTTAGCGGTAATCCCAATCGTTCAGCCTATATAAACTTAGCCCGGTTTTCAAAAACGAATTCTAAAAAATCTAATTTTCAGATTGACAAAGTTTGACATATAAACATATTTAAGTTAAGCTAAATTTACTGTACTAACTTGATCTATAATAATCTTCTACCGCTTCAACAGTCAATAAGTTGTGGTTGGCAACATAACAACCCAATGTATCTCGATGAGATGGACTTAAGTTTCTTACTTTTTATTTGAAGGTTTCTTGTGAGGAATGTTGTAGTTCAAATTTGAAAACTCACTAATTGCCGTCAGCGGGAATATGTAGAATTGGCCAACAGAAAAGAACTTGAGTTCCTTCACAACAATGCCGGACCATAAATTAACAAACTGAAGAACTTGTTCGGAAAATTGTGGTGTCCCTATCGTATTGGCCAGACCTAGCATCATTTGATTACCATAGTCAAAGGCCGTTGATATAAATTATAACTAATTAAACTAAGCGCTTGGCAAGTGACTATATTAGACATTGCCGTAAGGTCTTAGCAAATAATAAACACGAAATTATAAAAATATTGAACTTAAATATCTCAAAAAAAGAACTACCACCACTACAGTATGATAATGAAATATTTAATAAACTAATTAAAATTCATAAAATTCTATAATCTTAATTAATTTCCTCAAAGAATTTTTGTAATGCATAAGAATTAAACATTGTTGTAGTGCAATTTTTTTATCTCAAAAAGCACAAAGTATCTTTTTTCTTCAATAAAAAGCAAATAAGTAGATTTTGTTATTCAAACAAAAAATTTTGTACTGAAAAAATTTTGCAACAACTATAAATAACAAAAAGTATATACGTACTATATAACAACAATAACCACAACTGTTGCTGCTATTTTGCTGGTGTTGCTGCAATATTTTTAAGATTATACAAAAATTCACGCAGCACTTCTTTTGGCGGTCATTGCCCCATAAACACAGCAAATGCAAACAAAAAGCACATTCTGTAAACATGCGAAAAATATCTTCTCTACAAAAATAAATTTCAAAAATCCAAAAGCCCAAAAAAAGAACACAAATAACACAAAATAATAAATGAAATGTAAAAAAGTTCAGCCAAAAATCTTACTTAGTCCAGAAACGAAATTGAATTTTTAGAAAAATAAAACTGGTAGTAAAATAAGAACAAACAAAAATCATCTTTGATTATACATTAAAGTAAATACGTAGGTACGGGTAAGTCTCTGGTCTCTGGTACGCCGTACAAGTTCTAGAACTGCAAGCAGCTCAAATGCGCAAGATGTGAATTTTCGAAAAAAAAACTGTGGCTTAACGAAAGCACAATAATAAGGAAGACACAAAACATTACACAAATGCCAACAACGAACACTTCTACACATCCAACCATCTCCTTCTGCCAAATAAACTAAACAAAAATAAAAAATTTGTAAAATTTTAAAATATCAAATAGCAAATTACTCATGCGTCGAAGCAGGAACAGCAAATGCACATGACACAAATGCATTCACCAAAAACACAACGACGAACGATGAACGATGAAATTGTATCGTAGTCGAGGCTTTAATCATATACATAAACCCCTATAACCAAGCACGAAGGCAGGAAGGAAGGAAGGAACATTTCACTTCAAATTCAAGTAGAGAATAGAATGGAGATTTGAATATTTTTGACTAATTCGGGTGCAGCAACACAGATTAGCTCTATTAAAACCTTAATATATACATACAAGCACTGATCTAGAAACTGCTAATAGAGGGGATGGAATATGCAAACATACCGCAAACTTTTCGCATAGTAGATACGCCATCAAACAAGGTTTCCTAAACAATAAAAATTAATTATTGCATTTTATACAGTACATGAAACCGATAAGTCCGACTTGTCAAACAATAAATCCTACTTACCAACCAATAAGTCCGCCTTACCAACCGATAAGCCTGACTTACAAACCGATAAGTCCGACCTATCACCTGACAATTAAATAACTTTTTAACACAATTTTACTATATTCATCAATATGACTGCATCTACTATATTCATCCTTTTATTCTTAAAAACGACTTCCTTCAAGAGTAATAAAATCATTCTAGCGAATCTTTAACATTTTGATACCTCTATTCTACAATGGTTTGTTTTTAGTCTTAAAATATTCCTCAGTTTCATCGACAGATTATACCGTCACGTGTGTTAAGAGCATCGAAATGTTGAACCTTTAGAGCAGGTAATCCCGTTAAATAACTCTGGACTTCTGTCTGTTGCGTTTAAGGCCGCTTTAAGTGACATTCCCGGGTTACTGTTACAGCTAAGTTTGGGTAGCTGACTTGATGATTCACCTCTGGAATGAAATGAAAGATTCAACAATTTCTAGCTGTCATCAACTGACACCAAATGCGGCAACCATTACGAAAAGAGTTCTCTCATAAACAAATGTTCTATATCTTTAGTGATTCAGATATCTCTAAGATATGGTTCAATATCTTTAATGGATGAGCTATCTCTAAGGTATCTTTCGATATCTTTAAGATGTCAGCTATCTTCTACAACTTTACTTTACGGCTTGCTAAAATCATTTTGTAGATTATCTCTAAATTTGCCGGTGTCACCAACTCTATTAAGCGATTAGATCGTGGCATTGTCGATGTTTGTAAAATCAGCAAAGCACTGCTCTACTATTTGCCTCGGTGAAGCAGACACAGGATACCATCTGCATATTAAAGTCTTACTAAAGACTCCTAAATGATTAAGAAGCATTAAAGTATAAGATATTTCTAACAAAAAGCCTTATGTTTTAATATAAAAAAACCGTGAAGAATCTATTAAAATTTAAAGATTTGTTACTTAATAAACCTGTTTAATTGCATCACTCCAATCTGGAAATCCAATTTAGTGTTTGTGAAACCGTGGGCGTCATTTATAAGTTTAATTTGAATATATCTAAATAATCAGATATCTAAATTATAAACATTTTTTTTAAAAAAGATATAAAATATAAAATACTAAACTTCCATATTTTACATTTTTATTAAAGTAATTACCTAAATTAGCGTGCCACGTCATATTTATTTACATATACATATATTACATATAACTATATATGTACTATATATATAGATATATGTATAAGTACATAATATGATATATAAAATTATAGACGATTATAACTATCATAAAGTATATTATAAAATATATCATATTATATATAAAATATCTATGTAGTATCATCTTAGTCAATACTTATAAAATGTAGATTTCATTATATATATAAAAATTGCAAAATTAAATAATAATTTTAAGTGATTGTCACCTTTCATTAGTGTGAAGTATATATGTATGCACAATCTAACAGATTAGAAAAAAAAATATGTTGAATTAAATCAGATAATGAATTAAATTTAAGAACAATCATATCAAAATTCAGTGAAAAGTGTGAGTCATCTTTGAGGAAACGTTTTATATGGAATTATAGAAATAAAAAAAAATCTACCCAGACTTTGACCCCGACGTGATTTGAACACGCAACCTTCTGATCTGGAGTCAGACGCGCTACCGTTGCGCCACGGAGTCAACTGATGTGGGTAGTAAAAAAAAATATATTTAAGCTGTGATTTTCAAGAAGTAATGCTATATAGTTAGAGAAAACTTAATTGCAATAAATTAATATTAAATGTGTGATAATGACGTCTAAATATTTAACTTAATAATTAACATAATCATATAAATCATTTCTATATTAAATTGAGCACAACATAGATACTTAATAGAATAAATTTGTGTGTATGTGTGTGGGTGTGTATGCACAGATCGTTTTACGTTCGTTTTGATTAGCTTAGAAACTATCTAGCAAATGTTGAAGATTGCAGTTGCTCTAGATTTTCATAGCCCAGCTCGTATCTATAATTTTACTTTTATATAGAAGTAATAAATTTTTTTAATAAAATTTTTTAGAATTGCAAGTGTTTTGTAAAATTTAAACTAGTTTAACGAAATGGAAAAATATGTTCAAAAATAACAATTAAATAAAAATAATAAATTTTATATTAATATTATATAACCTATTATATATAATATACAAGCTTTTATTTTAATAAATGAAAAAAAAATTTAAAAAAACTAATATCTGAACATTTCAGATAATAGATAATAGTTCAAATATTAACAAAGTTTACATAAAACAAAAGTTTGGTTTGATTCTTCCAAAAATTTAAATTCTTGTCGTCGACCAATGTTTTCCAGCATTTAGCAATGATATTCCTAGATGTTCCAATGATTTTTCTAAGTGTTGGGTGACATCTTATCTCTGTTACTTATATAGTGGAATTGCGATTTAATTATTTAGATGGCTTGTTCAGTTTAACATTATAGAGTTATATTAATCATAATAAAAGAGTTATAACATCAATTATATTTGAAATTCATTCATAACATTATCGTTATTTATATCCAAATTTTTATTGAAATAGACTTTTAAATCACGGTGTAAACTACTTACACATTAATAAGTAAGCTGATAAAACTCGTCCTATCATTCTTATGAAGACATGTATCTAATATTCCCTAAAATGTGTTACAAAAGTGAATAATACTTAGTTGAACAAATTTGGAAACAACCATAAGAGAAAATTCAAGATCGACCTCAAAGCAGAGCATTACATATTTTTAAAAAATGCATTTCTGCTATTTCCAATGAAAACGCCTTCGAAATCCGTCCGTTTGAAGTATTCGTGAATAAACCAAATGGTCGACTTTATTAATGAAATGGACTTTTGCAAACAGCTTGTATTATGCTTCATTAAGTATCAATTCAGTTTGATATCTCACAAAAAGCTTCAAGTTCTAGTTTCTTAAAATTCACCACAAACTTTTTATGAAATATCCCTACGGCAATTAGTAATTTGCAACGTACAATATATGCTATACGAAAAGACCTATTCCAAATCGAAAGAACTATAAAAGTCTAAAATACTTATTCGTATTCATAATTTAAAAACAGATTTCTCAGTCAACATTTAGCAGAAATCAGATTAATCCCAGACTTATAAACTTGACATTCCGTTTAAATAATTAAATTCCTTTCAACCACCACAATCGATGAATATAAACGACACTGATTACTGCACATTTTGAATATGAAGAGTAAAACTTTCGCCCATTTAATCTGCTCATATCTCACGACTGACAGGAAACAAGACCAGTAACTTTATTCAATCCAAGAGACATTATAAGGTTTGTCAATAGCGTTAATTCGTTCAAGTTAGAAGATTCTCTTCAGGAACAGCTGTATAAATCTTTTAGTTTGGTGACTACCATTGTTTCTTTCAATTATAATAATAACAGAAAGAGAAATTTCTAAATTTCTAAACTAAAAGTCTAGCACTTTTATTTAAGGTAAATTGCGCTGTTGTGACTAAAAGTGCAGAACTGCCATTTGTGATAGTTTATGCAGTCGTGACAATCAATAGTTATATTTTTGGACCATTATGCTCAATGCATCCTATCCTTTAATAGTGTTTAATTCCAAAATCTAAACGATGGACTATACATAAGACTAAAGTATAGCTCATTATGACAACAAACGGATATGGATTAGTTGTTCAATATATAGTTTTAGAAAATATACATTTTGAATTTGAATTCAGTGCATCTATTTATTACGTTTTATTGTGTGTTCATAAATGACTAAATAGTATGTTTATCTACATAGATACATATGAGTATATATAACAAAATGCGAATTACTAAGCTAAGTCTACTCATTTTTTTGGGAATTTACATATTCCTACTCACTCATATATATAATAACAGCAATGCAAGCAATGCACTGAACCTTGCATCCGGTTAAACTAGAATTTCGGGTATTAAATAACAACAAAGGGACAACAAAAACAACAACAACAATGAGTATTAAATAACAACGCAAATGTCTAATTTTTTTTAATTTTTTTTTTTTGTGGTACGTATATATCAAACTATTAAAACAAAACAAACCAAAAAAAAAATAATATCGTCTACACACATTTTAATTATGGCATACAAAGAAAAAAAATCATTTTACAAGTTAACATTAATAAGTTCCCTAAAAATATATCGCATATTGAATGACTGAACCGAGCCACCCTCTTTCCCGATCTTTACCCCACACAGAGAGAACAATGATGTGTTCTTTATCGCAACGAAATGTGAAAGTTCTAAAAAAAAATTTAGCGAATCGTAGAATCTCGTCGTACATCAGCGTTCCGCTGAACAGCACGCCAACGTCAGCGTGCGACTATTCAAATTCGTTCGCAAAACAAAGTCAAAATTTTAGGCGTACATTGACCCCATTCCGAGAGAACCAAGCAATAAAACCAGAACAATAACAACAACAATAACAACAACAGCAGCAGCAGCAATTTCATTTGTGTGAGCTGTCATTGCAGTCGCAGCAACAACAAAACAAAACAACAACAACAACAACTAACAACAAATAATTTTTGCAGATCGCAAATTTTTCGTAAACAATCATTCCTTGCAATGAATTATGAAATAATATTTTAGAGAATTTTGATATGCCATAGACTTTGTATATTTTTCGTATTATAAAAAACAAATTAAAAAAAAAAATTTTAAAAAATATCTATTTAAATTAAATTGCATTAAATTAATTTAGATAGAAATTTTATCTGCAAGATCTGTTACATTGTTTAGTCTGCCAAGTGATCTTCAGATATATATGGATGGCATCATAAATATTTCACGTTTTACTGGGGTTAGTCTATGAATTCTAAGAATTTCAAAGTGCACAGTTGTAGATACAATTTTGTTAGATTTGCAGTATAATTTAATTATATTGTCTCCCACTTGTTATTTCATCGCACCTGAGCAGCGATCAATGACTTTTCTTCCAAAAAAGAGTTGTAATCATAAAAAAACAATATGAGATACTAAAAAATGTATTTATAAGATACAATTTCAGTTGATGCCAATCTGACTCATTGCTAAACACTTGAACTAATTTTTTATATAAAAAATTCGTATTGCAAATATTTTCAAAGTTTTTTTTTTTAAATTGCAAAAAGTTGTTGATTTTTCTTCAAAACAGTTAAACAAATATTTAAGCACAAATTACGTTTGCCTCGAACTGAACATTGTTATTTCTTAGAGTTAATTTAATTAAAATTTAAAATTTAACTTAAAATTGTTCAAAAAAAAAAAGAATTTAACAAAAAGCAGCTTTTAACAATAAGAATTTATATTATAAAAAAATTATCCTTTGTTCAATAAAGCTGTTTTTAAGAAACAAAAGTTTAATGAAATACTCAAATATTTGTTCAAATTTTTGAAATATTCAATTTTAACAATATTTTGAAAAGTATGAATAGATAAAACTTAATATAATATATTTTATATTTCAAACAAAGGTCAAGGTTACGTTTGAAAGAACGCCCAGCAGTTCAGTTTAGAAGTCTAACTGGCTATAACTAGAATCTTCAGTTCTGCTGAGTGCTACTCTTTCATTGTGAAGTTCGAAATTAACTGGTGGTGTGCAGAACGTCATACTCCAGAAGCGTCACACAACACTTGAACTCCGTTCGTTGGATGGTTTCTTTCCGAATACCAATATGTAGAACCTCTAACTTAATACATAAAAATGAATCAGAAAGATCGTAGTTAATATCTGTCTTTAAAGAGCACTGGAGGCGTGTCCTGTAGTATCTCCTGTAACGCTTGTCTACCGGCTATCGAAAACAGTACACCAGAACACCTCTTGTGTCTTTATTCAGATTTGTCCAAAACCAGGCGGAAGTTTTTGGGAACTCCCTTCTTTAACATACTCAGCGATAACTCCAACCTCAGCATTGACCAGAATCCCGCCTTTATATTATATATACTTCTGACTGTTTCTAACTCAACTATTCTTCTACCCATTATTATGAGGTATCATGGAATCAAAACGGATTTCTTATATAATTGTGTGGGATTCTTCACCTAACCTAATCAATGGTTTCGCTGATATTTCTGTAGATCTATACACGTAGTAATTCCATTCAAATTCATGTATTATAAGCTTAAATAGATATTGCTCTTTAGCAAACTGGTGTCACTCTATTTCATATGTCAGAACGCAATTTTACTTAGAAAATTGTAATACAACGATATTTTATCGCTTATGTAAATATTTTAAAGGCTCCGAATGTGCTGACGTTGTACCAGTATTAGAAGAAGTTCATTCTTTTAAGTTTTAGTTTTACGACCATACTTCTCCCGACATCCTAGATAACAAAACTTAGAACATAATCAACTAGTGTTGAGTTTAGTAGGAGTGGATGAGTGTTACTTGTATTCAAGTTTATGGCTCATGGTCGCACTTTAATGGCCATCATCGGTATTTATTCTAATTTGAGTGCCATAACATAGTAGCTACGAGTTAGAATATATATTTCATATATAAACTATAGAGTTAACGCAGTCGTAGTTATTTGAGAACCCGCGATGATCTCATTGAATGCCGCTCCATGTTAATTTTCTAGAGTCCAGTTTAAGACAATATTAAGGAGAAGATTGAAAAGTGTTGACATAAGTAGGCAGTCTTCTTATAGTAAGGCTCTTCAAAGCTAACAACGATCAAATATCTATGATAAAAAGTAACTTTTAATTTTTGGAGTTAAGTATTTAATTTCATGTTTACATTTTAAGTATTTTTGTATAGAATTTTATGGCTCTTGGCCACCTTTAGCTTGGAAAAGAACAAAAATCTTCCAGGCGCCTTTTTTTATCGACCTGATAGAGCTGTCATGCTGCAAAATTAGAGACTTAGCCAAATTTATAGAGTTGTCAGACTAATTTATCTTTACCTAATGAGGAAGTCGTTAACTTTTCAGCGTTGCTCCTATGCTCACTTCTAGTCTATGTATAAACAAACGCCAATCGTATGGTACAACAATGGGTCATTATTTGACCTCAACTTGGTCTACTCAATTAATCTATATATAGTCTATATAATCTATATAGTCTATATAATCTATATTTCTACACTCAAAAGAATAATTTGGTTGATTTAACCAGATTTTAACTAATTGTCAGGTCAAAATATTCTTACTTGACGCAGCCTGTTGGTGCAACTATATCAAATGTTGGTTTCTATATCTTTTTTACCATGGGAGCTAAAATTTTTCTAACTAAATGATCAGGTCTATATAACAAATAAGTGCTTAGAGCATATTTTTCTGAGTTTATCATAAGTATTTTCATTTTTAAAATAATTGTTAACCTAAAATAATGACGAAATCCGCTCCACTTTTCCCTAAATATTGTTTTACTGCTTGCTATCATAATTTAATGACACTTTATCATAAAAGTATTATTCAAACTGTCTACTCCGAATATAGATACGAGTATCTTTTGAAAAAAAGTAAAATTATTCTAAAACAGCTTAAATCGGTCGAAATTCGTACGATAACATGAAGTTCAAATAATTGTATTTCGTCTGTCTACGAAATATTACAACAATTGTCACCATATAACATCGATAAAAGCCAATTGTAAAGATACATAGGCGGTGATAAGAACTGTAATAACTTTCAAATAAATAGGAATGTCGTAGCTACGAAACTCAAAAGCTCATAAAACACTTTCACTTATCAAGTGATAAAATTAAATGCTAAAATCAACACAAAATTGCAATCGCAATTCAAAAAACTGGAGCAGCTACAAATCGTTCTTGACGACATTTGCAGACTTCAGCGACGTTATGGACGTCTACAAAGAATTACGAGTACTTTAATCTACGAGGAAATTAAAATTTCTACGGCTAAAGTGCACAGCAACGATTAAGATTTAAAAATACAAATAATGCACAAATAAATATGAGTTCGCATGCGAAATGTAAAAATATCTTCACTCCGCTCTTGCATTGAGCAATAAAATTAAAATAAAATTATAATACAAAAAAATTAAAATTAAAAAATTAAAAATAAAAAAAACATTAAATTAAATAAAATAATTTGTACTAAATTTGCAGCGCCAAACGCGGTACTTAAGCGACGGCCTGGCATAGTTGTTTTGTTATTATTTCTCAATGTTGATAAGAATATTCTTGTTATTTAATTTATTAATTTTGTTTTTGGTTTTTTTTTTTTTTTGGTTTTACTTGTATTTTTAATTTGTTTTAACAAATATGATAAATGGTAAGATAAATGTAACGAACCTAAATGTACGTTTTACAAAGTATTTGACCGATAAAATTCATTAAACAATTTGTAGGCCGGTGTGTTGAGGCATGAATGAGCTTTGACAAATTCCACGAAAATTTAGGGCGGCAACGCTTAGTTAAAAGCAAATTTATGACAAATAACAAGCAGAAGAAGAAGAAGAAGCAGTACTTCCGTCTTCGGAATTTATTAGTATTTTAAATAAAATTATTTAAAAGTCATATTAAATCAACAAAAACTAATAAGGAAGTCTTTGCTGTTTCCTTGCAGACAAATTATTTTCATTTAATTCATTTAGTTTTGAAAATTATGTGCTTTAATGTGAGATCAGCATAGTAAAATAATATAATTAAATTAAAATTTTGAATAAGAAAATTTTTGGTTCAGTTTCAGAAATACTTGAGGGTTAGTTGAACCGCAAAAGGATTCAGCTAGAAATAAATTTTACTTACTTACTTACTAACTTACTAACTTACTTACTTATATTTATTACTTATACCTACCCAAAAACCCAAAAGGATTCAGCTAGAAATAAATTTTACTTACTTACTTACTAACTTACTAACTTACTTACTTACTTACTTACTTACTTACTTACTTACTTACTTACTTACTTACTTACTTACTTACTTGCTTACTTATTTACTTCCTTACTTTTTTATTTACTTAGTGGGACTACAGGGTGAATTTTGGAACATAACCATCTCAATTTTTTATTTTTTTATTTCAAGCCAAATATTGGAACCACATTACACTAGACGCAATGGATTTTTTTTAATAAGTGTACTGATATTATTTATTAGTATTCTTATTAAATTATAGGCTTTAAATGCACCCCGACCTAAAAAATCTATTGTGCGCCTATGGGCCCAACCAAAACAATTCTAGACTATTTATCAATCTTGTAATAGCTATGGGCTTGATTTTATCTATTTGATTTAGGACTAAGATCCCGCTTCCAAGGTAGTCAAGTCTAGCCGCCGCTAGGCAGTTGCATAAAATATATTCTGATATTTCCTTCTCCTCATGACAGAGTCGACAGGAAGATCTTTCTACCGCACCTATATACTCATATTATCTATAAATAAGTTTTCAAAGTCATTCTTATAATCATTACCTACTTCAACTTAGAGTTTGTCAGACAACATGTTCAAAGTTTGAGTTTACATTCCACATTAACTTTTAGATCGTCTACAAATACAATTTCTGTTTATTGATTAATAGTAAAATATAACATGTCACGCAAAAAATTTAAAGCGTATGTTCAGATTCCATATTAACTCTTAGACCAGCTACAAACAGAAATTGGAGTGATACATATTAAAATATATATATTTTTTGGTGAACATCACAAGACTATGGTGCCTATGGCGATATGGCGATAGCTATATTCTGGCATCTAACTATGTGTCTAATAATTTAAGAAACAAATCACTAATACTTTAATTAGAATTTAATTCTGTAGTAACTTTTAAGATAAAAGCAAAGTATATTGCATATATCTTAGTAACAGATTTTGTGTTTCAGCTCTAATGTACTCTAAAAAACTCTTTAATCATCCACTTTAATAGAAATCAATCATTTTCAAATAAACCCATACCAACGAATAATTTTTTACATTAAATTTTTTGTTTCGAAAACTAAAAGCGAAAAAAGCACGAAAATATAAATCAGTACAACCTCATACTTTGGCAAATAATATTAACAAAAAAAAAAAAAAATAAAAAAAATAATAATAAAAAGTAGAAAACATTGAATGGTAAAAAATATTAGAAGATTCACTGAAGCTGTAAGTAAAACTCTAAAAAATGTATATTTTTTTTTGTGCCGTTACCAAAGTAAGGAAAGTAGAGTCCCTCAACTACCTACATGCAGCCAGCCCACAGGCGCAGCATAATACACCAAAGTGTCTATTCATCATCATCAACAACACTTTGCCATCGCGTTTTCCCCTACACTTTCCAAAATACTCTACTCTTAGCAGAAATGCCGAACCAGAAAAAAAAAGAGGAAAGAAATTGCTTACAAAGAATTCAGAATTCATTCAAAATACCAAATAAAAAAAATGTAAATTCTAAAAGAAATATTAATCCTTAGCTTAAAAATTTTTGGCATACTGCTACACTCAAACTCCGCCGAACGCCAAAGCACACACTTGACGTGCTCGTAGGTACAAAAGAACAGAACCCGTAGCAGGATATGTTATCAGGCCTCCAATAACAGCCCCGTGAACAAAGCAAATAGAACATAAGCATAAGAAAAAGTGGCTGGAAAAAAATCGCAACAACTATTCAAGCCTCTAACACACAAATGTTCCATTTACTACTATTTCAAATTTCTTATTTCATTTCGTGCATATTATGTACTTTTTTGATTTAATGCTCGAGAAGGAGAAGATTTTCAGCGAACATCAGGCAACTCTGTACTGCCAGCAGTACAGCGAAGCACGGTACCGGCACCGCACAGTGCTGAACTGAACTGGAAAAAGTGAAAAATGTGCCAAAGAAGCACTTGAACAGCACATAAAATCGAAGCGAATAGATTAGGGTAGGAGTAGGAGGAGTAGACGCGTAACTTCTAATCCACCCAATATATTTCCCTTCGCGTTTTCTTTACATTTTTCTGTTTTTATTTTTATTTTTATTTTTTTCTTATTATTATTATTTTCTGTTTTATTATTTTTTTTTTCTGTTGGCATATCGTCTTCTTCTTCATCTTCTCTATATTTTTTATATTATAACAATTTTACTACTCTAGTACTTTTTCACTGTAAGTTTAGAGCGCTTCGCATTGCTTCATATTCAAATTCATAATCGCAAAATTTTTATATTCCTTATATTCCTGCAAGCAAACTATATGAGGGCGCGGGAATAGGTACGATGAGTGTGTAGCTGTGTGTGTGATTGTGTGTGTATATATGTGTGTGTGTGTGTGTGTTTGCTAAAAAGTAGTGGGGCCAGGGTTATGTGCTGTAATCGGAAACTTTCTATTTTTTTACTCAATGTTCAGTTGTCGATGAAGTAGAATTTTTGAATAGAAGCTTAGTTTTCTGCTTACAATGAACTTTTCGGGGTTGTTTCTCTTTATTTATTCATTTTTTTCCAATCTTTTATTTCTTCATATTTTTCTTTTAATTCTATTTTTTTTTTATATTTTTATGTAAGAGAAAAATTGAAAAGTTTATAATTACTTATTTTTTACTTTTTGATGAATTGGGTAAATATAAGTAAATATATTTTTTTATGTGTGTACATAATTGCCAAGGCGCATGACATTAGATTTTATTATTATTATTAAAATTAGAGTTCCTTTCATAAAATGAATTGAAAATATCCTTGTCAGCACTTTAATACATCACATGTCAATATTTTTGCACATAAGATAGTTTTGAGTTCAGGGGAAGAATGTTATGACGCTTTAATCATACATAATATGCTCAGAAATTATTTATCTGAAGTTATAAGAGCTTAAAAATATTACTGCCATCACATTTTTTTATATATACTAATATCTGATGTTTATTATGAACTTATAATAATTATCTTTTAACAAGGGATTTAAGAAATTAATGACATTACGTCAATAATTGTCTTGAAAACCTAAAACACTTCAAAGTAAAGTAAAAGTAAGTAAAGTAATCAAAGTTAAAATATATATAAAGAAAAGTCCTCTCTATGGCTTAGCCTGAAAAATTGAAAAACATGGTTTTTGCTTTCAATATCTTTACTACTTTCAATATCTTCAATATTTCAATATCTTCCATTCAGATGATTTTGTTAATCAGGGTTTTTAATTTGATAGTTCGGAAAGTAAATAATAATAAAATCACTATTTAAAAATTTATTTTAAAGTCAATTATGACAGAAGTAATAAGTTACAAATACAAAATTTTTTATATTTGTATATAATAGAATTTTTAACTGACAATACAGCTGTTTCGAGTATTACCAAATACACATCATCAGTGGTGTTTTCAAAAATAATTCTGTATTCATTCATTCCAAGGATGGAACTTTCACCCTATTTGAAGTTCAAAGTTAGTTTTAATAACCCAACTGCCCCAATCCCAAACTTGGCTTATATATTCTTACTTGGACCACATTTTCCACAACCTGGAAAATACTATGACTTGTCAATACGTACCTAAAAACAGATCAGCTACAACTTGCGAGCGTTCGTTTTAAAGTATTGGCGTTGAAAGTTTAAAGAGTGTCTGGTTAAACATAAACCTGTGCATTATTCCACAATATCATGTGGTTCAAATCCGAACCCCACCAAATCACATAACTAAAACGTGAAATTACACAAACGGAGTTATTCTTGCCAACACAGAAGGAGTTATATGGCTTGTGGCACCGTATGTGGTATATGATATATCTTATAAGAAGAATATATAGAAGAATTATAAGAAGATAATATAAATATATCTTTACTCCAAAAAATGTATGATAATTTTATGGATGTAGCTCTCCGAATTGAGAATCTTTGTTCTATAAAAAGTACGAATTTATTATATCTCCAGAACAAATTCTACACAATATTTTTTATGGATGCAATGGGCTTTCATCAGTTAATTGTAAATTGTTTTTTGCTTTAAATTGCGAAATCTTATTGATTTCTATATCTATTAAGCAAAAAATAGTCTTTCAAATGTTGTCTGTCAGATATACATATTTTATAAGAACTTTCTAGTAGCTCTCTTACCTTTTTAACCATTTTATTTGAATAAAATTTATCAGTATTATTAATAAATGAAAGCTTATTATGTACAAATTTTAAACCACAGAAAATAGTTCCTCTTTTATTTTTGTGCGTAAATATCTACATTTTATGTTTCTCCGTGAGGTAAATCGCGAGTGATGTATATATGGAACGGAGCCTCTTACCATAAAGCTGTTCTTGAGTTTCACTTGATAACAAAAAGAGGACTCATGTGAGAATTGCTCCCTTAAGGCCTTAAGAATGATAAAGCAAAAGTAAAAGTATAGGCATGATATATTCCAGGAGTCTTTTGCAGCAACTGCAGATGTTATGTGATAATACAGATATGTTGAAATGATTATTCTGTTTAGTAGAAAATGTCATAACAATCAGGATAATAAGTAATCATAATAATATATATAATATGTACAATGTCATAACAGAATAAAAGAAAGAAGATATATTTGAACAGCACTAGTTAATATTTCACTAGAGAGCCATTTTTTTGCTCTTTCTAGTCTTCTTATTTTATATAGAGACACTTTTTCTTTGAACATCTGCAACTACTTCATCTTCGTAGTTAGAACATGACTATATTTACTATTTATGGCTCCCAGTAGTGCATACAGTGGCGTCGCTAGGCGTAAGCGATGTCGACGACGATGTCGACGACATCATCATTTACTTTTACAACTGGGTTATAAGGGGGCCTCGCAATTCTGATGTCGCCGACGTGCAGAGTTGGTCTAGCTCCGCTACTGAGTGCATATCACATTGAAAGCTGTTATCATGTTATCAATATCAACATCTTTAGACAATATGATATGAAGTCATACCAAACTAGTTGCTTTAAAATGCTTATCTCACTTATATGAAACAATAATTACCACAATTCCAATGCTTCTTTATAACACAAAAATGTTTCAAATTCTGCTGTATAAAACAAAGCATTTAGAATATCTAAAAAATATTACAAAATTCATAAAATTTTCTTGATAATAAATTTTTCCAAACAAAAATGCAGCGTGAACTTAAGCTTTCGCCACATTCCACGAAAGTTTCAACTCTCGGAGTATCTTTAACTAACCAAGTGTATTGCTTTATTTTGTAGTTACTATTCCTTGCAGTCGTAGTTTGGCATTATCGCTTTCCCCTCCGACATAAAACAACAACAATTCCAAAAGAAAATATTTTAAATGAAATACTCGTCCTTTTATAAAATCTAAAAAATGGAGCAAAAATTCATCGCGGTTTCATTGCCACTTCTGTGTTAACAGCGAAAACTTGCATAAAAAGTGGCTGAGACGCAAGGGCTGCGCTAACTTCTTTAATCAAAATCGGGGCCTTTTATTTATTCTCAACTAAATAACTATAAATTTTAAATGTTTTTTTGTTGATGCAAAATTGAACCACCCGTGTTACCTTCACTGCCACAGCCTTGTGTATCTTTGCAATCGTAAAATGTAAAAATATTTTTATAGCCCTGCTGAAACGCGAATTTATTACTTTAGAAAACGGATAGTAAAATTATATAGAATAAGTTTAGGTGAAAGTAGAAAGCGGAAAATGGAAAATGGGAAGAAGTTAGATACTTGACACAGACAGTGTTACAATTGCTTAATAGACAGAGTGTAAGTTTTTATGGATTCAATAAAGGATGTGCGTACTTTTCTTTATTCTTAGATACTTAGATAAAATTAAACAAGTGTTTTAATGACAAATTCGTTAAAGATATTGCTCTATTGCATAAAAAAGTTTTTAAAAAATTCTACGATGAGTGTTTGAGAAATGAAAATTACTATTTAAAAAAAACTGGAGGGAAGTTAACAAAAAAAATATTTGAAGTATAATAACAAAAAAAAGTTTAATAAAAAAATAGCAACAGATACGTTTTCATTTATATACAAGTTCTTAAGAAGTCTTATATATCACCAAAAATATAATTTAGTCAGATATTTCTACAAAATATTTATAATACAAAATATTTAATATACTTATATCATGTTTACCCCGTAGACATATCGATCTTTTGTTAGGGTTACTTACAGGTCACTGTAAACTAGGGAACCATGCTAAAAGATTAGGTCTCTTTTTCAATCGAATATTTCGCAGCTGTGAAGAAGACGATGAGAGTGCCTTTCATCTACTATGTTTTAGCCCAGCTCATACGCGGCGGCGACTTATTAGGAGCCCCCTGAGGATCTGGACCAGTTACAGGACCTGACACTTAATAGCATTTTATGCTTCGTTAAAGGTTCAAGTTCAAGGTCTTCCAAGGTTTTAAACCCTGAATTTTATCTATATATACGGTAACACAATGAGCCAATAGGACTAAGGGGATACACTAGGGATTGACGGTTTAACCTAACCTATATCATGTTCCCACTGCAGCCTTAACTACATTTCATTATGTTAATGGAATTAAGATTTCCTTGTTTCCATTGGTATAAGCTCATTTATGTATGTGAAATAGCTAGTTTGTTAACATTTTACACATAAAATATATGAATTATATAAATTTATATATTATGTATAAAAATATTTCAAATTTTGGTAATTTCCCCTTCGGTAAATTTATTTTTAAGTGTTGCATTCAACAATTTTCGTCTCAAATCAGTTGATTTATTTATAATGAGCTCATTTATATGAAAGCTCTTTCTATGGTAAATTATCCTTATAAGCGGACTTTAGCGAAAGCTGCCAAAATGAGACGAGTAGAAATATATTATTACACTCATATTATATATTCTATATTTATATGATATTTTAGAGAATATATGTTATATGTATCTGAAGAATTTTTTTTAAGAAAAAGAAAGAAGTGTGATGAAAACATTACCCTATAAAATTAGAGAAGCATGAGGAACGAATGTGATATACTCAGCGATAGAATTTTCCAAAAAATATATAAAAATGGTAATAATTATTGCGAAGATAGATTGTTAAATAAGATAACTACTGTAAAAATCTATAAATCGCATAGATATTCTGCTGAAACAAAATAGTAAATTAAGGTAAAAGAAAATAATACTTTAATAATGGAATAATAATCATACTCTTCAAAAGAGAATATAACTCTTCAAATTATGCTTCTAACTATTTGAATTAAGAATTATGTACTTCAATAATTGTTTTTTTAAAAAAAACTACAACGAACAATATACCAATAATATACATATAATAATATATAATAATAGATAATAATATATAATAATAATATATAATATAATATTCAACCCAATTGCCAGTTGGAAATTCTAATTACGGCTACATCTTTGCTTTAAAAAAATTTAAGGAAGTAAATGGACTACACTAGAGATTCTATATGATCCGAATAACTGTTATTTAATAACATAAAAATATTATTGATTACTACTTCTTGGCTTGATTATACTCCTTTAGCTAAAAGACCATAATAATGATTAATGTATTGTCTATATAATTTGATTGAAATACATAAGATCGTGTACTCGAGAGAGCTGAAGATTATTGCTATAGCAGTATAGCTTTCGATGATATTATAAGAAGACACAAAATGAAATCTATTCTTCTAAAAATAATTTTATTATTCGAAAAACTTCTTATAATTAAAATTGTTAGAGCTAGTATTTAAATATTATTCAATAAATAGTTAATAGTTAATATTTATCAAACAAAAACCTCAGGCTTATATTTATATATAATCAAACAAAAAATAGTTTTTTTTTGCAACAGATTCCAACTAATTTAACTAATTAAAACTCTCAAATATTATATAAATATAAACCATTAATTTTTTTTTATTTTATTTGTAAAATATTTTCATTTGCTATTATAGCTTTTTGAAAAATGCTGCCTATATTTATATTAACGAGTTTTAATTATTAAGCAGCCAATACCACTCGTACCATTTACTCGCTGCTTATCATTTCTGGAATAAATTAAAAAACTTCTCCAATATTGTGATAAATTAATTTTATAACCAACCTAACACCAACTTTTTAACACTTGATGATTTATTACACAAACTTCACTAATTTAAAATATTGTTAAAGGCAATAAAAAAATGAAGAAACAAAAATTATTAATAATAATAATTTATTTAACGAAGAAAAAATCCATTTCATATATTAATTGCATTTAAATCGCAATCTTTTTATAAATTATCACCAGCAGATTTTGTTAGCTTTAGTAAAATATTATTATGGCATTATTATTAAGAACCACAATATGTAAAAAATATGTTTTTAAAGATTGTAAAAACAATGACCTTTTTCTTTTTGTAGATACTCGGGTATTTGAAAAATAAACTCACTTACTCGCTGGCTCGCTATACTCACTCGTACGAGTAAATTGTTTTCGTTGGTTGGGGCATTATCAATTCTCTGAATAATTGCCAATATATGATTATCATTTTTAATACACAAAAATGGAGGAAAAAATAGTATATTGAATAAAAATTAAAAAATTTTATATTAAAAAAGTTGTTATTGCTTTGGAAAAATGCAATAAATCAGTTTTGCAGCCTAGTTACAGTTTAGAATTACAAAAATGAGTAATATTTTTATTTTAAGCATTACTCGACAGAAAAAAATTGCCTCGATATTGGTTATTATAGACTCGTAGGAATATTGTGTATATTGTTAAACTCTTAGTGAGTTTGTGTAAAGTGTAAAGGATAATGAAAAACTTATTTTCAATTCATATACACCACATTGTGAGCTACTGATAATCATCGTCATCAACACAGGACTTTTACAATAGCAAAAATGTAAATTATTTTATATAATTTTTTTTTGTTTTCCATCAAAAAAAAAAAAACAAGAAAAAATACAAAAAAGTCCAAATGCCTATAACATTTTTGCCATTATTATATGAGCTCACTCACATTATTCTGTATAATACATAATGGCACTTTTTATTCCTCGCACTTGAGCTACAGTAATGGAAAGTATTTTCAACTTTTTGCAGTGTTAATGTGGATTATGATATATATTAAATAATATTGACTTGTGTAGTAAAGTACAGTACTAATACTGTAATATACGACCTTAATAAAACATAATCGATATTGTATACCTATTTTCAATTCATGCAAATGAATCAGATGAACTATTTTTGCAATGAGGTAGTCGGTGTAGCTACAACTAATGGAATTTATTGGGAATATAGATGGAAATTAACACGACACTGAAATAAAATTTAGTTAATATAAGATTAAATCAAATTATAACTTAAATATGGGACTAACTCTATCGCACCGCATTAATAACCGAAATGGTGCAATACTTTGATACTCGAACTCGATACTGGAACTCGTTCATCGATACTATTGATTCCACCATAAACTAGTTTATATGTCATTTTCAGTTGAAAATTTACAATGATTATAATTAGTCTCGGCAATTGATTAAATTATATTAAAAAGCCGAAGATTCACAGTTCAAAGTTGGTTCAAACACATATAGAATAATTTATTTAACTCTTTTAACTTACAGAAGACGTTCATATCATAAGTTAGAGAAAGGTAAGAAAATAGTTATAGACGTAGTAGTAATATATGACAAAAAAATTTCGTTTTATAAGTAAAAGAAAAATAATATCTTATAGACTTAGCATCGATATAATTTAAAAAGAATTCAACCTAGAATTGAGTTCTGAAAAAAATAGTAATAAAATGTACAATAAAATGTTTTTTATATATTTTATTTCCGGATCTAGGTCACTTTTTGTTAAAATTAAAATTAAACGTTTGTCCAATAAAATTTAATATATGTGATCAAGAAATAAGAGCTCTTAATTTAACATTTACGGATTTTTCCATTCTGGCAACCCTTTTTTTGGATCTGTAATATTGTCAGTGTTCGCTGTGTCAAATATTATTTTGAGATCTACATTTGTCCAATAGTTCTAAATTTATTTTACTAACAAAAAACAAGTATTGACTATCAAACAATACTTTCTAGATATGATGAAATGCTTGACATCTGCGGAAGAGACTAGAATCTTAGATTGTCATACATATAATCCGGGAACAAACAACCAATCAAGTGAATATTGAAAAAAAATGCGCCAAGATCGAAAACATCGCTTGAAAGTTTTCTCGATTATAGTGGTGTGGTGCACTATTAATTCCTTCCGCAGATCTAAACTGTTAACATGGAATTTTACAATATTAAGGGATTTACAAGGCTCATGTGTAGCTATTTGCGAAAACCTGCATTTCTTGGTTTTTCTGTATAAAACTATATACATCACATGGAGTTTTCGAAACCATTTCCCCGAAAGCTTAACTTATATACACAACCATTATATTCGGATTTTACACCATATGATCTTATTTCTTGCTTATTTCTTGAATTCAAGAGATTAAGCTGAATCGTGTTGCGCTTTGAAGACCATTACGAAAATTTACACAAATAATTCTCTCCAGGATTAAAAAGCATCACATAAATGCATTGATATGGGAATAAATAGGCATAACTTTATTCTATCAGAGTAGTTTGTCTCTCGCCTAAGTTCGAGAGACAGTTCCAGACTGTTTGAAAATCATTCTCAAAATTAACACTTATTTTCAGTATTGGTGGAAGCATTGGCATAAATGGTTTATTTTGCGAATAATTTTGACATGATGGAATATATTAAGAATATATTAAAAACACAGCAAAAATTCCTTAGAATATTTTTTTCTGTATTTCTGATAAGGATCTTACTTAAGGTCTAAATTAATTGTTTTACTACTGTTTAACTTTAATTTTATTAAAATCGCCTACTCAAAATAGGTCTTTCAGAGGCCAGTATCTGCTACTTTTGTGAAATGATTGTTAAAACGTCTGCTGAATATATTATCTGTGAATACCTTTAATTGAAAAGCAGCAGCAGGCTTAATCATTTGGCCCCAAACTTATTGCCGCTCATAATATGAAACCGACAAAGCAGTTTAAATTCTATTAAAAGTATATGATCAATAGAAACTATTGGCGTTAGCACTATAGACCATCGCGGTTTATAATACATCTCATTTAATATTCAAGGTCACCTATAGTTATACAAGAGATTATAGTTATACAAGAGGTCTTGAAAATCAACACTATGGCTTTCTTAATATTAACAGTATCTATTATTTTCATAGTCACCTGCAACTACCGCTAAGTAATAGATCTTATAACACATATTTTTTTAGTATTAGTGTTTACACTACTGTTATACCACTGTGAGGAAACCTGTTTAGCCAACTCCATATATGAAGCTCCATTAATACCTTTTATAACAGAAAGTCAACTGACAGTGAATTAAAAATATGTATATATACATATTTAAGATTATACCAGACCACAAAGATATTATTACAGAAGTAGTGTATTACGATGAGGGGATAGGGTGCGTATGAGTGTTTACAAATTTTTTTTTTCATTACTACGTAAACCATTTGACACCGTTTGCATTTTAAAATCCTCTTTTGAAGGTGGAAAATTATTGTACTCGACATAATAATTATTATATTTTATTATACAATTATTATCATTTAATTTTTTTTTTTTTGGTTTTGTTTTTGTTTAAGCGCTGTTCTCTACTATTTATACACTCTACTTGGTTTTTAATTTTTTATTTTTTGTTTAATTTCACATATTAGTACACATGAAATTTTTTCAAATTAAACCAGTAATATATGTTTGCTTGGTATAAACACGAGGAAGGATATAATATCATATATATATATATAAATCTGTAGAAAAAATCTAATTTTAACAATGCCAGGTGGATGCGGCACTTCCAATACCAAAAACTTATGTGGCGTGAAATAAAAAATTTTATATAATTTTTATATAATATGCAAAACAAGCAAGTCAGTGCAAATTTGCCCCAATGGAATGTAACAAACACAACATCAAGCAATGCCAACTGCAAACATAAATTATTGGACTGAAGTAGTACTGGAGTACTGGAGGTATTAACAATCCAACAAACCAACAAGCGAACAAACAAAGTCTCTAATAATTTTCGGTGATGCGCAACCAAATAAAAAATAGCATTTCACATTCAGTTTAAAAATGAGGCATAAAATGTTATTATTGTTCCAAAAAAATAAAAAATATATTACGAAAAAAAAAGGATTTTAAATGAGTAAAATAAGTACATGTTACATACGTAAAACAACCCAAAAGGATACGAGCGTATGTGGTCGAAAAATGAGGTGGGAAGCTTTAAATAAATGAAAATTTTGTTGCTCCAACTGGTTAGCGGCAATTTAAATATATAACATATATAGCATCCTTTCTAACTTTTGTTCTGGGAGAAGCAAAAAAAAATAAAATTATACCAAAATTAAATAAGTGTAGAACGGAAAAATGTTACTAAAGCATTTTTTCTGCTTTACATTATTTCCTTTGCCGTCGAACTGCCTAAAACTGCACACTCAAATGCTAACTTAGTTAGCAAAACTTTTAGTGGAATTTTTTCTATATATTTTAGTATTTTGCAAATACTTTGTATTGAAACAAGGAACACAACAACAACAACAGCAATAACAGCAAAAATTCATTTATAATTATCGCCCATTTTGCACACTCCTTGCCATTTTTACCAGATTCAGCAATTTTAGATTCAAATTTATTATCTGATTGCCCAACTTTTACACAAATCCAAGCATTGCCTTCAGCTTTTATTTGTATTTTTTTTTTTTTTGGATATGAGTAAGCAATTATATTTATTATGGCTAAAGTAAAGCAAAAATATAGTTTACCGAAAGTTTTAGTTATTTTAATTGCATTGAGAAATAATAAACAAATTATTTTTTATATACAAGAATTTCAAATTTAATAACAAAATTAATTAATTTATTAAAAGAAAATATATAATTATTATTTTTAATACAACAATGAATATAATATGCAATTATAAGAGCACTTGTCCATATAACACAACGTATGAGGTCACTCATACGCCGTGTGTTACCAAAGCTTTTGCTTTAACCGACGCGTCGGTAATGGTGAGAATAAACTTCAGCATAATTAAAATATTATATCTCTTGGATGAAGCAAATTCCAAATTAAATTCCAGATCTAAATGTTTTGGTATTTTAAGTTTATAATTTTTCTTAAATATTATTATTAAATCTTTTTAATTGTGATAACTCAATATCTGATCTAATGCAATATCTAATCTTGATCAAGAATAACTGAAATTATAATTAATTTATATGTATTATAGATTAATTATAAAATTATTTATTATTAATAAATAAATTCCCTGACAATAAAAGTCCAAAAATTATATACAAACATTTAAGCCAAACGTTTTTTTCAAAGATCATTGATGGTGAATATTTGTCGATATCCACCGTCG
>NC_051846.1:178710612-178739580 GCF_002237135.1 Teleopsis dalmanni
CCGTCGCACAGTGTGACAAAACACAAAATTAGGCGGTCATAATTCGATATTTTCGGAACCAGTAGAGATATTGATATGAAATTTTCCTAAAATATAGTTTTTGAGTTGATCTTTCTTTTAAATCTAATTTGAGCCCAATCGGCCTACCGGAACTACCCGAAATTTTTGCCCAAACATGGGGATTTTACCGTGGTCCCAAGATTACTTAAAAACTATGATAGGTAGAAAGCTGAATTTTGGTGTCCGGAAAACTTACATTATTATCTAGATTTCAACATCTTTTTAAGGTTTTCCGCCCACTGCCACACCCACCCCCCATACAAAATTTTCATATTAAATCATTTATTATCGTTAAAAACACTTTTTGCACTTATTGGACTACATATATACGTGACTTACATAGCAACACAACTCTATGCAAAAAATGGGCGTGATCCGCCCATTAGTTCCTAAGTTATTTGCAGTTTTATGCAATTTTAGCGAAATTACGATTTTACAAAAATTGAACCAACTTTAAACCTTTATAGCTTTTTTACTATTTATTCAAAAATGATCATTTTTCATTTTTTTTGAAGCTTAGGATATTGTTATTCATTATGTGTAAAAAAAATTTCAATTTTAATTATCAAAAAAATTTTATTAGCGAAATTGCACAAAAAATCAGTATTTTTTTCATGGCCATTTTCACTTCTATCTACGATACCCAAAAAATGTATCCGAGTTTTTTCATGAAATTTTTCCTATTAATAGCCAAATAGTTACACTTTACAATAAAACAAAAATTGGCCTGCGCACTCTATGTTTTACACCTATTTCAGGCCTCAGAAACCAGCGAAAAATTACGAAAAATATTATCTTCAATAAACCCCATTTATTTCAACAACAAATTCAATGAGTAATAACAAAAAGACATTTATAATTTTATAAATATTTAATTTATTTATATTTCAAATTTCAACTAAATCGGTTGAAGAATAACGAAGTTATAACACATTATGTTCAGACGCCTGACCGGAAGTGTTCATATTTCAAATACGCATTACTTGCTTGTGTAAAATTGAATAACTGTACATTCAAGGTGAAACGCTGTGATCATACTTCCGGTCAGGCGTCTGAACATAATGTGTTATAACTTCGTTATTCTTCAACCGATTTAGTTGAAATTTGAAATATAAATAAATTAAATATTTATAAAATTATAAATGTCTTTTTGTTATTACTCATTGAATTTGTTGTTGAAATAAATGGGGTTTATTTTTCGTGGATTCTGAGGCCTGAAATAGGTGTAAAACATAGAGTGCGCAGGCCAATTTTTGTTTTATTGTAAAGTGTAACTATTTGGCTATTAATAGGAAAAATTTCATGAAAAAACTCGGATACATTTTTTGGGTATCGCCGATAGAAGTGAAAATGGCCATGAAAAAAATGCTGACTTTTTGTGCAATTTCGCTAATAAAATTTTATTGATAATTAAAATTGAAATTTTTTTTACACATAATGAATAACAATATCGTAAGCTTTAAAAAAAATTAAAAATGATCATTTTTGAATAAATAGTAAAAAAGCTATAAGGGTTTAAAGTTGGTTAAATTTTTACGAAATCATAATTTCGCTAAAGTTGCATAAACTGCAAATAACTTAGGAACTAATGAGCGGATCACGCCCATTTTTTGCATAGAGTTGTGTTGCTATGTAAGTCACGTATATATGTAGTCCAATAAGTGCAAAAAGTATTTTTAACGATAATAAATGATTTAATATGAAAATTTTGTATGGGGGGTGGGTGTGGCAGTGGGCGGAAAACCTTAAAAAAATGTTGAAATCTAGATAATAACGTAAGTTTTCCGGACACCAAAATTCAGCTTTCTACCTATCATAGTTTTTGAGTAATCTTGGGACCACGGTAAAATCCCCATGTTTGGACAAAAATTTCGGGTAGTTCCGGTAGGCCAATTGGGCTCAAATTAGATTTAAAAGAAAGATCAACTCAAAAACTATATTTTAGGAAAATTTCATATCAATATCTCTACTGGTTCCGAAAATATCGAATTATGACCGCCTAATTTTGTGTTTTGTCACACTGTGCGTCGATGGCTATGTGATGAGCCCAAATATCCATATAAACACCCTATATTCTCTATTCGAAACAAATATTTTGTCCTAGTTCATAAAATTCTTAAGTAATAACTAAGTAAATTCAGAATTATTATTAAGTAAATACTCTAATTTATTTCTAAAACGAATGTTTAACCTTGGAACGTATACTCTACATATTGAGAAACATATTTTTACTCTATCTTAAATTTTTGGAAAGGTAAATATTTTCTGTAGAAATGCTTCGTCATTATTACACCTGATTTTTCAAAATTTTGCATTTGCGTATTTAGGAGATACGTTCTCAGTTTCAACAAGAACTGAACTATAAACTTTTTATTAAGAAACACAAATCAGTCACAACAATTTCGATTGTCAGATTTTGTAACAATCTGTACTTGTCTTATAGAGAGATAATACAATAAGCAAATAAATTTTTTGAGGAAGTTTAAACATTCAAATATCTTAAAAGTTGGTGATCGGTGAATTCCAACATACTTATAAAAGTAATTAAAATTGTCGTAATACATCACCATTGGAACATCATTACAATATCACAATGCTTTGTTAGTACTTTAGTAAGCATATAAACTGCAAGTTACTTGAAGCCTAATAGGGTTTTCATTTTATTCCTCTTTAATCGAGGTCAAAAGAACCCAAAGTATCTTGTGTTCCTATAAGGCTAGAAAAAGCAGCTCAGACTGATTGTATTTGTCTGCAAACAAGCTAAAGAATTCATGCCAAACCGATCAAAAGTCAGAACTAGGAAGCTACTAATGCTGACCAAAAAATCCATTCGACTTGTCACAGGATTTCTCACTGGACATTGTGAATACAAAAAATATTTCTCGAATCTAGGGATTACATGGGACAATAGCTGCAGACTTTGTTATGAATAAGAGGAAACAGCAGAACATATTCTGTGTCACTGTGATAATCTATTTTCACTTATAACGGAAATAGGCAACATAACTTCAAGGAACACAATAGCTGCTACGCGCCTATGAAATTAAAGTGGGTTTATCACAATAATCCCCAAAGGATGCAGTGACGTGGTACATAGTTCCCAGCCTTTTCAAAATTAGATTAATTAATAAATCCTATAAGGATCGATTTAAGAATTATATAGGAGGGCCAAACCATTTTATAGAACTATTCCAATTCGTTACTGTAACATATTAACTATGTTATATTATCATAGATACATTGATACAAAAATTTTTTTTAATATTTTAATATAAATACTTAAATATTTTTTAAATTTTTTTTATTCAAATACTTCGAGCTGTTTCTCGTTTTAGTATTAGAGTGTTCAAATGAGATACTTAGTTTATTTAGTTGGCCTTCACAGACATAAGTCGCATCCTATTAATACCGGCTAGCCATATATTATTTCTAATTAGGAATTTGGAATTAGAACTGCGATATAGTCAACCGATTGCGGTCTAATTGCAAATTGTTTGAAATAATTCCCTTAAGTTAGACCATTAGAAATATTCATACTTCATTGGAACTCCTATTAAGTTTTGTCTTCATTTCCTGCATAAATAATTTTTAAGTATTGCTTAATACTATAGCTAATATATTTTTTTTCTACTCAATCTGTTGTCACATTCATTTGTAGTTAGCATAAAAAAAGGAATAAATCCGTATGATAATAAAAATTCATTCATTAATATCTGTTATTTAATGTTTGTTATAACTGAAGATAATTTTTAGATTGCTTTAATAAAAATATGTATACTTTACTTTTATTAAAAAGTAAATAAATATAATATATTATAAACAGAAGGTTAACAGCTTACTTCTAAAAATAATATCCTCCTGAGTTCATCTGAAATGTAATGGCTTTCCTTCCCTAAAAAGTTGCCTAAAAGAATACTGATACTCTAAATATTTCTTTAGTTTTAAGTGCACATCTCTTATACTGTTTTTAAAATCTATTCCCTTCCACTTTACATTTTTCACCCACAAAAAGAACAAACCACACTATACTTCTTCTCATCTTCTATCATTTCTTCCCATATATTTCTCATCATTTGACGTGATTGCCTGTAAAATGAAGTGAAAAATCTTTAAATTTTAAAATAATTTAGCATTTCAAAGCACCATTATCACATTAACGGTTTGTCTAGCTGAGTGAGCAACAATCAACGCCAATCACCTTAGCACCTTCCACCGACGCGTTGGCATTGATTCCGTGTTGCGCTTATTTTGCAGTTTGAGGTTGCTTTAAACGTTCCCGTATTTTCTTGCGAGTAACTTTAATATCCTTGCCATGCACAACGCAATTGCCGTCAAAATTTGCTTCTTCCAACATTCTGTACATTTGCCAATGTTTGCAATCTGAACAATGCAACAGGTGACAAATAAGCTGACTACATTTAGAGACGACGACGACGACATTCTCACGATTTGCCGGATGTGCTTGATGTGGCACCATACCAACTTGCAACAAGCAGCACCAACAGCACCAATAGCAGCAGCACACAGTAATCATTAAGCTTGCCTTATACTCCCGCCAAGCAGCAGCACAGACACTTTCACTTTCTTGCTACTAGCTACTTGGCATTGGAAATGTCCGTCGTTGTGGCCGTGACAGTGGTAGCAATAACAGTAAGAGCAGACACATTGGCATTAGTAGTGGCTTCCCCAATGTCCTTGTTACGGTTACCAGCACAGCACAAGTACAAAGTAGAAAAAAAAATTAAAGAAAAAAATAATGAAGAAAACAGCATACGATGAATTTACACCAACAACAACAACCAATGTTCATTAACCTCCAGCTCCAAGTGGCGCCAAAACACTACCTAACCCATACCACATGCATATTACCAATAAGAAGAAGTCGTCTTACTCAGCTGATGGCTTGCTCAGAGCTTAATGTTTACGAAAATCAACTTTACCAGCAAACGCCAGACGACCAAACCATAAGCGCCTCGATTTGTATGCCAGTGGGTGGGGGCTATGAAAATGGCAATGGTCTGCTTGTGCCGGCACAAAAACAAGCAACATAACTGCAACAACACCAACAACAACAACTGCGAATATAGATTTGAGGACAACAACGAAGGAGTTTCGTTCTGGGAAATGTTGTTAAAATGAATGTCGGTCGACTTCAAGTGTTTGGACTTTTGACTTCCGGTGTCTGTGAATGAATGTCCTTGTCAGTGGTTGGGTGAGTGTCTGTACGTATGTTGGTACGTGTATATAAGTCTGTTTCTATACTCAAACTTACAAATGTGTAAATCGCTTTTTACTTCAATCGTCATCATCATCATTATGCGTGCGTGTGAGTTTATAAGCAAGCAAATATCTTTGCCTTTTCCATTGCCTGGGGTGATAATCCGCATAAAATTACAATCACACCCAGACACAAAAAAAAAGAAGAATTTACGAAAAAAACAAAATGGGAAAAAATCATGAAAAAAGGCCAAGGTCGTCTTCGATTTTTTCCAGTCTTCATGCTTAAGTTCAACTCACTCCACATAACACACATATAACGCATTGACACCGACGCTTTCACCCCAGACTTTCACCCCCACCAACCACTTACACATTTGTCGTCAGATAGCGCATATGTGTGTCAACCATATGCGTGCATATGTGAACGAGTCCTTCCACGCTTAACTGAAGGAACGCGCAGTTGTGTATTCTTAAATTTTATTGCTATCTAACAACTTCCGGCTGCAGTCAAGTTGGGCGACAAAATGCCAACACAATGAATACATTATCACCCAACATTTCCTTCACAACGTTTCGTCGTCTACAAGTGGCTGCTACTGCATATGTGCGGGTATATGTGCACTTCTATGGACGTCCAGTGTTAAATACTATCCCAAACATATGCTCGTACATCTTCAGACTTTGCACACTTTTTTCGTAGTCTTTTTTTTTGTCTTCATAGACATTAAATATTTCAAATGCCGTCGCAACTTGTTGCCTCTGAATCTGCTCACCCTCATCAAGAAGTCAAACCGACTTATTTGGGCTTGCCGGGCAAATTGACATAAATATGTACTTCCTTACCGATGTCTAATATGAGCATTTAAATAAGTGTAACCACACATGTACGAGTACAGGCGTGTGTGTATACATATGTGGACTTACTTTTATGGGCAATGATAGTTATCCTTCGATAATATGGAAATTTTGAGGATTTTCTACCCCAAACCAAATTCATTTCGCCGCAAACAACTTAACCCAAAAAAGAACAACAGAGAGGAAAAAAATCTAAAAAAAAAATGGAAAAAATAGAAAAGTCGGAAAAGCCAAAAGAGCTGCGACTTGCACAACTTGATTTTACTGCCAAAGGATGAAGACATGAGTTGCCCGAATAGGTTGCTGATTGTTGATAGCTCTTGGTGCTGTTGCTCTTGCTGGTGCCGATTGTGGTGAAATACATAGTTGACGTTTTTGCTGATAGTCGTTGCAACATTTGTTGTCTTTGTAAAGTTGGCATATACATCGGAAAACAATGAACCGTACATGGATATGAAAATAAACTTGAATAGTGTATGACTTACTTATTTACATAGAAATCCGTGCGCTTATTTAATGTTTGGTAAGGGGATTCTTAACAATTTGCCGGCATAGAGAATAGCATACCTTTTGTTGGTTGTTTGGGATATGACACAAAACTCAAAGTTTTAACTATTAAAGTGGTTGATATCATTTGCATATTTCTATTATTACAGGGGTTAAAGGGTTAAAGGGTAATTTACACATGTCCCTTACGCAGTATTTGGTTTATTGTAGTAACAGTCGCAGTGGTGGCAAGCAGCCCAAAAGTATCTATCGTATGTGTTTTAATTTGCCAATGGGATAGCATAGGTACTTCAAGTTACTTTAATGATAGCTTGTAAAGTTTAAAGGTCATTCGCATTTGGATTAATAATGAAATTTCGAAATTTAAAGCCTTTTCTTTTCTGTAAGTGGACACTTTGAATTAACCCTGTACTGCAATTAGTTTTTTAATTATTTGACGTACGTTAACCCCTTAAATTAAAACATTTTATATAGGAAAACTGCTTGAATGGATAAAAAACTGGAGATACAATCTTTCGTCTTAATGTGAAAATGGCGTACATTTACAGACCAGGAGTTTTGAAGCTACGAAAGTATTTTTTTTCAACGCATCTGATGTTATAGAAGTAGTAGCTACACAATAATTTATGTTAAGCAGCTTAATTTATTAAACAAATCATATTTAGAAAATTTTTATAATAGAGTGTCTCTCATATTGTGTTATTTGTTTTATATATAATACTCCAATACTTCCATATATATTAGAGTTTTTTCAAATTCAAACAATTAAAGAATTGTTTGCGTATTAGCGATATGTGTAGGGTGGTTAAGTCTGATGCTTTTACAAGTTAGTTTCAGTAGAATCAAAGAACATTCTCATTATTGTTATTTCTTTTAGTAATCTCTTGATCTCATGATACATCTAGTAAGAATATTTTGACCTGAGATTTAGTTAAAATCTGTTTAAATCAATCGAATTATTTTTCTGAGTGTATTAGAAAAATAAAAAAACAATACTTAGTATTGGATCATACAACTTCAATACTAACAGATATTGTATTAGACTCCTATGTTCTGAAATTCACAATGGTAATCTTTTATACTAAACTTACTCTAACAACACTATCAACTAAAAATATTCTATAAAAAAGAACTGAATGTATTGGATTAATCGAACGTATTAGCACTAAAGTTAAAACGGCAACTTCAATTCCAGCGAATGACATACTAAATCTGTCTTGAGATAGACCATTATAATCTTTCATAACCTCAATCTTTATAAAATAAGAACCTCAATTCTTAGAAATATCGTACTGGACCTCATAAATTTAAGATAAACAGTTATAATCTTTAGAGGGCATCTCACTCTTATTGGATTATTCATTAAAAAAGAATTTACTAGATTAAAGTAGACATAAAATGTCTGGAAATTGGGACTATGTTAGTATTACTTTTGAATAGAGTCGCTATTAATCATTTAATACTTCGAACTATGTGACCTACATACAGACTCTGGTACAGCATCAGATGACTTTGCTCCTTGTACCTCCTATTTTTTATCTACCTTTTATCTAAACTTACTTTTTTCACCTTCTGGACCTTTTCAACAGCCTTTACTATGTAATCCGACTTTTCTTCATATTCGAACCTTTATTCTGTCATCGTCCTTAGGCAAAATACAATTCTTCTGGCCTTCATTCACAAAGCTTTAAAGGCCTTTCTCTTATTATGAGGGAATTTGATACAATAAGATTCTTCTGGCCACACTACCGACTTTTAGGCGAATTTACGACAATATTTCTAATAATAATAGGGGAAATACAAACTGGGCCTGCTAGCACTTCTTGCTCGGGTAGCCACTTATTGCACTCAAACATCCTGAGTTCTGCACTATATGCAATTTAGTGACACTACTTTGGCCATGCGGTAGAGGTAGAGACAGCTATTGAAATATCCACGGTCAGAGAGGAACTAAGTGGGAGAGTAGTTGATCTCTGCAAAGTAAATCTTTTACTTAGTCACGGTTATTTTTATTTAAAACAAAAAACTCATAAAAAATTTCAGTCAAGTCAGAGGTGATGCGGTCACCATTGCATTTATAAAGTCATGACCTATATGGAAAAATTTCTTATATAATTAATATATTTTCAACTAGGTAAAATTCATAATATGAAATAAACAAAATATATAAATTTTATTAACAAAGAATAACTTTAAATTTAATTTTGTAAATTATTTTAAAATAATATTTCTGAAAATTGTATTCCGTTTTCATAAAAAACTTATTTTGCAAATGGAATAAATTGCCTTAAACCTTTATATTTGCATTTTTCAAACAATTATAAAGAAACTCTAACTCTTGAAACAAACCTACCACGTCGTCCCCCTCCACTTCATGCCTCTATTTAACCATATCTATTTACTTTCAGTAGAAAATCCCTACAGGAACCGCACATAAATTTTTGAAAATGTTAATTAGCGTACACTTACATTTAAAATTTCGTTTCTACGCTTTGCGCTTTGTATGGGAAAAAGTGTTCAATCTAAAGGAAAAAGTTTTAAATTAATTATTAGAAACAGCAAAGAGAGTACAAAGCACATAAGCCATAAGCATCTACACTTAAAAATACTTACTTTTCCCCAGCTACGCGACACATCACATCACACATCATACGTCTCCCGCCACACTACCTACACTACATGTCACCTCCCTAGGCAATTTCCGTTGCCAAATTGAAAAATTACAACAAAAAACAAAAAAAACACAAACGTTAAAAATTAAAAATATAAAATAAAAGTATTAAAATGAAAGTAAAGTAAAATCAAAAAAAAAAAAACAAACAAAAACAAAAAACAACAACAAAAAAGAATTAAAAACTTTTTTACATTTTATACGCTCATTACATTATTTCAAAGTACATGTGCGGAATTTTAGAAAAAATTACAAGAAGCTCAAGGTACACACACGCTAATGAAAATTAAAATGAAAAATTGCAAATGACGTGGGGAACACATATACACACACACGCACACACACACGCACACATATGTGCATTACAGGGGATGCGTAGGTTGCGCCGATAAGCGTATGTGTGCGTTATATGAGCTATACTAAAGAAAAGGAAAAAGTGTAGTGGCGCGTTTTAGGGACGAAACCACCAAGCGCCAAGTACAGAAGAAGAAGCATTAAAACAATAACAACAAAATACTGAAGTTAAAGTTAAAGAAATTATACATAAGAACACTTACATACGCGGAAATTACAATTTATATGCGAGCATTGAAATTAAAAAAGTGAAGAAAAAAACTTTCACCAAAACCAAAAAATGTTACGCATATGTGAAACGCATTTGCTGCTACCGCTACTAATTTGTCTGCACTTCCAACTTCCACCTTCGCCCGCACTATGGTGTAGCATCATCATAATCATATACTATAACACTATGCAATACTATTCAAACAGGAAGCAGAATAGAAAGCAGCAAGCAGCAATAGTATTACTACATTGTCATTTCCCCAACACACAAGAACACACAAACACACAAACGTACAAGCACATAAGCGCATATTAAAAGCATTAAAAAACGTATAACTACCCTTTTTCCTAATTTTTATCTTAAACGCACAGCGGTGGTGCTGGTTGACTATGTGCACTTGTATGAGAGTGTGTGTGTGTGTGTGTTGAGGAGGTGTACTACTTCGTATGACTGTTAGCTTAAATGCGGTGGTGATATTAGAATATGCTGTTGTTGTAATTGTTGTTGCACATAGAAACTTGTGTGCAAAACTTCATATACACACACACGAACACAAAAGCCAGCATACAAATACGCACTATATGAAGAGCTTTTTTAACCGCCGCGCTACGTTTGCCGCCTTCGTTTAATTTCACTACTCTTAAGTGCCATGGTTTTTATTTTTATTATTTTTTTTTATTTCTCATTGCTTGATTACTTTAAAAACTCTACAATGCTTATATGCAAACATACGCCAAGTGTGCACTACACGCACACACATATACGCGACTTCCAACACTAGCTGACTAACAAAGCAAAGCGGTGCAATGTATTTGTAGTAGTAAAAGTAGTAGTAGTACCGGAAACACCCTTCTAGTTCCTAAAAAACATAATAAATTTAAAAATCCGAAATTTCAAAAAACAAAAAATCAAAAAAAGCATCAGCAATAGCAACAGCAGCAGCAGCAGCAACACCAGCAGTTGAAAAAAAAATGTAAAGAACGCACAACAAATAAATAAAAATATAAATAAATTGTATGTGCAATGTGTGTAAGTGCGGCAGCGACGGCGGTGGCGGCGGCAACTGAGCGCAATTTTAGCAGTTATAGCAGCGCATTGGCTGCTAACAGTCAAACAGGCTGTTGTTTTTGTTGCATAGCGAATTCATATATTGTAAAAAAATTAACATTAGCGTACGCGGCATTTGCCTGTACTCTTCTATATGTGTACATCCCCCCACCGCCACTCCATTAGCATGCGAAAAGGGCGCGCCCGTTCAGTACATTCAGTACAAGGACGACTGATTTACATTTTTAATTGTATATACAAAACAACAACGATAACAACAACAATCATAACATAACATAACAGCAACGTTGACTACGACGAAAACAGTTAAAACAACAACAACAATAACAACAATGGCGAAAAAATTACTAAAAAAGTAAATTTTCAAACGTTGGCAGCGACGCCAGCATACCCGCGTAACTGTGCAGAATCTATGGCATTTTATAGTGTAAAATGTGAAATGTAAAAATGCGTACGCTCATTTGGAGTATATGTGTGGAGGAGTCAAGGCAAAGCGTAAAACGCCGCGACTTCGCTTATAATAACATTTTATAATTTTTTTGCCATTTCTTCGTGAGTTTAGCGTTAACGCAGAAAAAAAAAGTTGCTCTCGCATCCTTACTTAGTGTCTTATGCGCCACGTACGAGTATGTCGCCCTCTATTTATTCTCCAACAAAATTTGTTGCCGTACTTTCGTCGTACTTTGCAGTTTTTAGTTACTGTTGTTGTTGTTGTTGTTGCTGCTGTTACTGCTTTTTTCTTCGTACGTTTGTTAGTTGCTTTTCATGTGCTATTTTATTTTTAAGTTTTATTTTTTATTTTTATTTATTTTTTAACCTTCATTTTCTCGCTGCTTTCGACGCCGCGTAACATTTGCTAACATAAACCCATTTTTGTTGAATTCCTACTTTAAATGATGTATTCGCTGCCGTCGCCGCCGCCGCCGCCACGCATCCTTAAAAAACTTTCGTTTTCCCTCATTTTCGTTACCAATTTTCCCTTTTTTTTTGTATTATTTTTTGTATTTTTTTTTTGATTTTTCGAGTTGAAACGTTCATACTTTTTTTCAGCGCTGTTGTTGTCGTCAACTCCATCGACTTTTGTTGCTGGTTTGTTTTCATTTTTTTCTTTTTGTTGTTTTTGTTGTTTTTCTGTGTGTTGCAATTCTACTCTCAAATTTTTCTAACTTACATAAAAATCCTTTTTCCGGCAACAGAAGAAATAACAAAAAACAACAACAATGAACACAATAAAAACTAAGTACCAACGGTACAAAATAATAACAACAACAATATGGAGCGCTTCATCATTTCTTAGTGATTTCTCTAAAAAAAAAAAAAAATAAAAATATATATAATTTTTTTTTATTTTTTTTTAAAAAGCAATTTTTAAGCAAAGCAACTTTTTGTGGAGTTAGAATAGTAAAAAGTAAAAAAAGAGCAAAAACTAAACATAAAAAAAAAACAGAAGAAAAAAACAACAAAAAATTTGGCAACATTATATTAGACAGGTTAGGCACATTGCCTGCCTGCCTGCCTTACAATTATACCTTCGTAGCGCAATATTAATGGCAATTGGGTGGCAAATAAAATTAGAGTTTGAAAGCTCGCTTACTGCTTACTGCTTACTGCGCTACACTATTGATGCTGCCCTGCAACTAACTGCTTGCTGTGACGCAGGCGGGTAGTAACATTACGGTCGAATGGCAGCATGGGTAGCACATGAATATAAAACTTTATTTTACTACAGCTTCAACGGTTACGCGAACACATAAAGCAAATTTATTAGAAAACATTTTTTCCATTTCTTTTGCATATTTATTCGTTCTGTTATTGTAATTGCTTATTGTTGTTATTATTGTTGTTATTGTAGCTGATTTTGTTGCAAATGCTCCATAGAAATAGCAACAACAACAATTACTACAACAACACAGTTAAAAATATTTTTTTTATTCAAAACAACTAAATCCCAGATGGCGCACTACACAACTTATATTTTAATTTGCTGGAAATAGAATAGAACGAAATTAAGTTGAGAAGAATGAGAATGAGAATGAGAAGAAAAGAGGATATAAAATAATTGAATTCTGTTATTAAACAATACTTTGAAGGATTTTTCATTGTGTTGGCAATTTTTAATATTTTATCATTTCATATAATAAATATGTAAATGCAAAAATAAATAATAAAAAAATTAATAATAATTAAACAAAACACTAACACATCTATGCTTGACTTAAAATGAAATATCTATCTTCACTTATTCATATAGAATTTAATATAATAACACTATATCCTTAATGAATTATGTTATTTTAAATAGATTTATTAGATAATTGAAATACACACAGGCCATCAAAAAACAAAAGATTTATTACCTTTGACTTTTACTACAGTCCATTTTATTAAAATAAACCACTAAACAATAACAAAATACAGATGAAAAAAATTAATAAAACCATTCTTCCTTACGAAGAAATCTAAAGCCCATTGTGGTTTCAATTTTCACATAGTAAAACCGGTTTTACTATGTATTTTATTTTAGCCCCATTGTCCTTCTCTACTAAAATTCACTATGTATACTAGATTATGTTAGATTGAGAAAATTAGTGCTGACACCATCATCAACACTTGGACTCGAAAACATCTATAGCCCATTATGATGCGCTCTAAACTGTCTTCTTTACGAAGAAATCTAAAGCCGATTGTGGTTTCAGTTTCAACATAATAAAACCGGTTTTTCGATGTATTTTAATTTAGCCCCATTCAACACTTCCACTCGAAAACATGTACAGCCCATTGTGATGCGTTCTAAACTAGTGCCTAGCTGTTACCTTGGTTTATACTAACATGGTATTTTTGGGGTTATGACAATAGAGGTTGACCTAATTATATTTAAAAAAAAAATTAGTTAAATAATACTTTTGAAAAGATACAAATTCCGGTTCTTAATATTTTGAAGTCTTAAAATTGACGGAGAAACAGTCATGATAAAATAAGTTGACGTAACTCCATATCTAATAAAGAAATCGGTTAAATAATACTTTTGGAAAGATTAAAATTCTACTTCTTAATATTTTGAAAACACTTATTACCCATTTTGATGCCCCAAAGCTGACTAGAAAAAGCTAGTAATGATAACGTGTATACTAAAATAGTACTTTTGGTAATAGTAATTTCCTGAGCGTTTTGAGATCCACATAGTTGTGAACTGCAAGTTAAAAGTTGCGAAACACTTTTTTTATTTGGAAACCAGCGCAAACAATAAAAATAACGTTAGCCTAGAGATTTAACGAAGAATCACTCTTGCCAACAAATAGTACTTCGGGCTAGAGAGGCAGTAGAGAAATAAAGCCCTCTCTCGTTTAATAGAAATCACGCTGTACAAGTCTCTTACCATGTCTATTCTACTATTTGGTGTACAAGCTTAAGCAAAAACGGACAGTAATCAGAAGCCATTAGAAACATATACGAGATAAATGTTTTAAAAGATCCATGCCCCAATACATATTGGCAACAAGTATTTAATTAGTATTGAATAAACAGTACGAACTATCCCGCGACATTGACACTGTTAAGTGCATAAAAATTAAATGGTTTCGCTATCTGACTATGTCCTGCGAAAGGAAGAAAGCGCTCCGGCTAGAAAAGTGTTTGATTCGGTACCCGTTGGTTGCAAAAACGATAAAAGACGGTTTTTTTTATGAAATTTAAATTAATGTAAATACAGTGCAAGCTTTCTAAAGTGGGCCCCATCACATATGAAATTATATTCGGTTAAAAGAGCATACTTATATGTTAGGAAAATATAGAAGGCTATTGTGATCCTTGTTTTAGTGAAGATAAGACGAATCTAAATATAGTGAATGCTTCCTAAAGGCGACACTGTTGGACAAACAATTATATATGGTTAAAAAATTTGTTTTTCTGAACATGCTAGAGAACCTCAAAGAGATATCTTGATCCGTTTTATAATAAAAATTGTTAATACTGTCAAAGCTTTCTTAAGTCGACACTTTTAGACAAGCAATTATACTCGATTAAAAGAACAGTATTTTTAAATACGTTGGTGAAGTTTAAAGGGCTATTTTGTTCCGTCTTTTTTAATGAAACTTGAATACATGGATAGCTTTCTTATGTGAACATTGTGGGAAAACCTGTAAAAAGTGATATAATTGTGCATAGAATACACTTTATGTGAAGAAGTAAATCTGAGAACTAATAACTTTTCATGGTTTAGTAAGATTTTCAATGTAAGTGAAAAAATTCAGTATATTTTGAGATGATTGTTTTTGCATTTGCTCTATATCCTGCATTAATCAATGCAATGAATATAGAAATTCCACACAGACACGTATAAATATGTTACGGAATTTAACCCTCTATTAACAATATAGATGTTACAGTGAAAAAATAGAAAACATCCCTTAATCTCTCCCTATCTAACAGGAAATGTTAATTGCTGCATTAATGATGAATGCAAGAAATTAAAAAGCTAAAGTAAAGAAATCTAGAAAAATTCGTGACAATATTGTCAGGTTAGAGATAAGATGTAAATAGAGTCTATGTTTTCAAATAAAAAACAATAAATAAATAAAAATATTATGAAGAATATTCTTTAAAAAAGGGTATCTTGTCCATTTTTCTATCAGATTTGGTGCTGCAGAAGAGCAGTAAGTGCGGCATTCTTATCTTACTTAACACAAAAAATGAAGCTGAAACTATTTTGTTGGCTACATCGTTCGTATACGAGTGTATTTCTATAAAAATTCTATAGAGACCCTATTTTCGCATTATTGGAACGGTGTATAAATTGAATGTTACAAAAACTAAAGAAAGATACTTTAAGGGTAGTTTTGCAAGAAGTAAAAAATATAATAAAAATTAAGAAAAGAAAAACACGTGCAGGGCAAGGAAAATAATTTCAAGCATCAATGTAAAATTTTAAGAGATCTGCACGCAGCATAGTTTGCCCCGTTTATTCCTCTCGAATCGATGAAATCGAAGACAACTTTAGAAAATATTTTAATGAATTTCTCAATTGCCAGCCACCCCGCCCTCATAATCCCAACTCTTACAACTCTTACAGCACAAGCAAGCAGTCAAAAACATCGATTATAGTTTCCTAAATTAAGAAAAATAAAATACAAAACAAAACAAAACAAAACAATGCAGAAAATCGTAAAATAAAACAAAAAAAAATGCAAAGAAAAAAACAAAACAAACTTTGACATTAGTTTATGCTGCTGTGAAGCAAAACGAACGCCAACGGAAGCGGCGCGACTTCGTTCAAGCATTGCAGTCAGGCAGAAGACAACATTGTTTCAATTGTAATTTTGTCGTAGTTTCACTTGCGTGCATTAGAAGCGAGCGAACGCAGCGAGCGCAACGAGTAAACGAGTAAATGCAGGCAAGAAGCATCGTTAAGGCGTTTTAGTATTCGCTGCTTCAATTCGATTTACTATTCGATTTTATTCGAACGAGTATCGTTCAACTGATTTGAAAATGAATAATTCGTTGTAAACGTAAAACGCATGAATATGAAAATTTTATACTTAATTTTATTTTACTTTTTATCTCCTATATTTTCATTTTTTTTTTATTTTTTTATTGAAAAAAATATAAAAAATATGTTTCTTTTTATTTGAATGCCATACTCAAGTTATTGCCTTTTTCATTTTATATTATAGCACTATATAGCTCAACACCGCTTTGCGTCCTATACCCCACACCCCACAACAACTACCATCACTCCCACTACAGCTATTAAGTTTCTCGCTGTAATAAAAAATTTTGTATAGATACTAAATTTTCTAGTTTTTTTATTTCCTTTCTGGCATTAGTGTTTATTTTTTTGAAAAGAAGATTTATGTACGATTCGTTAAGGGTGAGTAACGACTTTTATGCTGCTCCTGCTGCTGCGGCTCCGGCTGCCGCCGCTATTCAAACTGCTATTAATGTTGTTGTTACTATTGTTGCTGTTGCAGCTACTATTACTGCTATTACATTTGTTGCCGTTGCTGTTGCTGTTGCTGTTGCCGCTAAAGATGCTGTTGCCATAAGTTTGGTATTACCATTGATGTAAGGTAGTAGGCAACGGCAAGCAGGCGAGCAGGCGAGCGAGCGGACGGAATGGTATTGTAAAATTTGAAAGGCAACTAAGAAAAAGGAAAAGGTTCACAAGTTTAGATTTCTAAGACGTTTATAAGGACAAAACTTTAGCATGATGTAGTGCGGGTTGCTGTGGTGTGAGATAAGTTTGGCGGGGAGGAATGATGAAGTGGTACGATGCGGTATGGTATCGTAAGCTATGGCATAACGGATTTTGAACACTATAAAAGAAAATTTGATATTAAAAAGCATTAAAAGCAAAAACAGTTACACACAGTTATTCTTTACTATGTTATTTTGTAAAACATTACAGTGGAATAAATAAAATAATAATAACAGAAAGTTACTGGTTAATAAAATACTTATATAGCTTGTGATATTGTAAAGCACGTACTATTTATGTGACTTCTCGCTAATGACTCGCTAATGTAAATATCATAATCGTTTTGGACATCCAAGTTAGAATCAAATCTCTGATAAACGTTACAGCTAGATCTTTAGCAATTCGAAAATGCTGGGTAGATTGGTGCCAAACTCACATGCGTAACGGTATACAAGGACACTTTAGGTAACTTCAGGTAAGACGAGCTTCCAAGGCAGACACTTTGCTCTTTAACATTCATATCTTAGATATTGGTATCCCACTTGCAACGGCCAAACTGGCAATTAAACAAAAATCTGAGCATAACTAAATAAACTTGTACATATAAACCCTTCCGCCTCATATCAAGATCGACCCGGTTCAAAATGGACAAAAAATATACCCGTTAACTACATCAACTAAGACATAACCTGCTTAACACCACGACATTGGTGCTGACAGGCCATTGTGTATTAAGTGGACATACTGTGAGACTGGATTTTTCCTTTAATAACTTTTGTCATTTTTGTAGATGATATATGCGGATGATATAGAAACTATACACTATATGTCAGTGTCCATTATTGGCTAAGAAGTGATTTTAAATCTTTTGGGTCTCTTTTCTGCTCTGCATTAAGGTATCACTGCTTACGAGTCATTGCGTACTAGGAAGATATGGTTTGAGACTAGGTCCACCCTATATTCACTTTTGTCGTGATATATTAATAATTGTTCGAGTGCCGATTTTATCTAAATTTGGAGATCGCGATTAATTACTGCAGTAAACAAAATTAACTTTTTTTAATTAAAATTACGAAAAAGCACTGTTTATCTCGTAAAAAATTCACTTATTTAAAAATTCATTAATTAACATCCATTTAAAGAGTTACTTCTTGAAAAATACGATTAGTGACTTACTTTCAAATAACACCCCATTCAAATTCTCAAGATTTTAATAATTTTTCTATAGTTCTTTTCTATTACTTCCTCAAGAAGTTGGCCCAGTAACTTAGGATTGCGATAGCTTGTATATTACCTCGTTTAAATTCTTATTATTAGTAAACTATAAAATAGTTTACAAATATATAAATATAAAACCATTTTATTTTCAGAAGTATTAACAATTGTTATTTAAAGGCAAGCACTTCCTTTACTTATTCTTTCCATAATAACATATATTATGAAATAAACTACATACATACATAAACTGAATGAAATCAACATATTTATGGTCACTTGTAAAATAATTGTTTTTCTTGAGATATTTGAAATAAAATTCTGTTGCTTAGATTAATACTGATAATGGTCTCCAATAGATAGTGCTTGTCAGAATCAATGAGAATGACTTTAGTTTTAGAATATCCAAATAATTTGATTAGTAACGTATGACTAGAAAATCTGAAGAGAATGAAAAGACCGCAATAAAGAAACTGATAAATCCACATTTTTCTAATCCAAGTAATTTCCTAATGTTAAGATAGATGTTTACCTATCTCAAGTAGTTTTTTCTTGAAATCTATCAGAGACATAAATGTCTTTTCTTTGTCACTCTATATTATAATAATAAATATAGTTAGCTTTGGTTTTCTGCTCTATAGATCTTCTGTGGAAAGACTTAACCACCGTATAATGCGTATTTATTGATGTTAATAGAACTTCTTAAAAATATTGACCCACTGTATAAATTCATTTGATAAACTTTCTTAAATTTTTCTCTTCAATGGATTTTAGAATTCGCTGCTGTTTTTCATTTTTTATTTTTTTTTTTATTATTTGCTTCAACTAACGACAAAACACACTATAATAGCTACAAAACTTACTGCTGAGATATTTTATTTGCCACGCTATCCCTGGACCCGCACATCAACTGCAACAACAACAACAATAACAACAACAACAAATATAAGACAAAAGTAACAACAAAGGCAGCCCATTTTTAGATTTATGTTGGTGATTATTTCTAAGTTTTGTGAAGGTAATAGTCGTGCTTCGCGGCTAGCTTTGTTATTGTTAGTGTTGTTCTTGTTGTTCTTGTTATTGCTCTTGTTGTTGTTTTTGTTGTTATTCTTCTTGTGCTTATTTTTGTTGTTGTTCTTGTAGTTTTTGTTATAATTTTTGTTTTTTTTTTTTGGTTTTGCTGTTACTGTTTCTATTGCTTTTCTTAATTCGGTAACGCCAGTCAACCTGCTTGTCCGTAGCGCTGCCGCTGCTTTATTGCTGCTTGAAAATGAATACAGTATTCAGAGTATTTCTTAAGGATTTTGCTTTTATGCCGCATTTCTCATTACGATTTACTACAATTTTGTACATTTGTTTTGTTTCGTTGCTGTTGTTGCTGTTGTTGTTGTTGGTGCTGCTGCTATTGTTGTTGTTGTTCTTATGCTTAAGCTTATCCTGTTGTTGTTTTTGTTAGTATATTTCCATATAAATTTTTTTTTAATGTTTTTATAATCCACGTTCTGTAGTAGTGCAACATTTTGCTTAGTTTAATATAAAATTTGCACACACAAAAAGGCCAAATGTGCCCTAACCAATAAAAAATAACAAAAAACGAATTAAATTGAAAATAACAAAGCAAAAAACAGAAAAAAAACAAAAACGCCGTAAACTAAGCTAAACGTTTATGCTTACTGCACCTCCCCCGTTCAACACACCACGCACATAACTTTTCCTCTCTATTCTGTACTGTTTGTTGTTCGTGGATATTGTTATTAGGTAGTGGAGGGGCTTGCTTGCTACACTAGAAATATGCTTGATACTTTGTTTAGTGATTCGCGCTTACTTAGACATTCATCTTAGCATCCTTCCACTGTAATAATGTTGTTGTTATTGTTGCTTTATGTGTTTTAAACAGAAAAAAAATCATTTTTTTATTTCACATTGCTTAATGTGAGTATTGTATTTACGTACATATTTTTTTTTAAACATAAATCGTATAGTGCTCACACCAAGTGCCGACTACTACCGAACGCTGCCTTCGCCTAGCATTAGAAAAATACCAAATCCAAGCCAGCCAACATTGGCTCGTTATGCTATAGTTTTTGTTGGGCGCAAACTTTTTCCTAATAGAAGAACACTGGTTGCAAGTTTAAATATAAATTGTGGCAAATACTGCACGAAACTGCGGTGGTAGTGGGTAGTGAGTAGTGGGTAGCTGGTAGAGTGTAGCGTATAGCTCAGTGCGCTTCAGATTGAATAAATTTATAAAAAATGTACCAAATGGGTGGCTATAGAATTTGGTAGGTGTTTAGTTTAATGCAGCTGTGTATAGGTATGTGAGTGTGTGTTTGGTTGTACGTTTATTAGTGGGTATCTGTATGTGTGTGTGTTGTGGACCTTAAGAAGCCAACAAGCAATCGTCGTAGTAATAGTAGTAGTAGCAGCAGCAGAGGCAACATTATTTCAAGATGTGCACAACATGGAATATTATTGCTTTTTAGCAGCTCAATGGTTTAGCAATTCGAAGTTTAGGTTCTTTTAATGTATAACACTTATAGCTTGGGAGTTACTCTGAAAACTATGCTATGCTCTAACAGCAGCCGCGAGCTAAAATGATGCTCTTCTTCTTCTTCTTATTGTTACTGTTGTTCTTAATGTTGTTGTTGTTGTTGTAGTCAATTTTTTTTTTTTATTTTTAATTTTAAATGCGAGGGTAGTTTTATGTCAAAACTTTCATCGCACAGTAATTGTCTACAATGGTTGTTGGCATGGTTGAATGAGATGGGAAAGGAGGTAGTGCAGTGTGGAGGTTAAAAACTGCTTTCTATTCGCTGTTTTACTAAGTTTTGCTTAGCTTTTTCCTTACCCATTTATTTATTATTTTTTTTCGTTTTGTTGTCTTCAAATTTTTCATTTATCGATTTAAAAATAATAAAGAAAAACAACAGCCACAACAACAACAACAATGGCAATAATAAGAAAAGCAATAGGATCCAGAAAAAAAACAATCTTAGCTAAACATTTATTCTCAGCAAATGTTAAAATTTATGTATTATTGTTCTTTCATTTTAGTTAGAAAATATTTTATTTGCCCATTAGAATGCTTTATGGCACATGACGTACCAAAAGTCACTGTAAAAGCTTTTAATTTAATTTATGTTTATAGTTACACAAATTTATAAATAAATAAATTCCTTTACATATTTACTTTGAAAATTCAATTATAATAAAAAAATAAATTTTTTTGCATATTTTCAGAAAATCTGTTGTAAGACAAATTGCCAACAGGTAAGCCTAATACTTAACACGTTTATATATAAGATAAATCATTTATGAAATTCTTAAAATATAATTAAATCATAAAAATTTTTAAAAAAATAATAGTAAAAAAAAATTGATACTTAAAAACATTAAAAAAAATTGATATTATTAAAAATAAAATAAAAAAAATTAATGTTTTAAAAAAGAAAAATTAAAATCAATTATCAAAAAAAATATTTAAAAAAAATTAATATTACATGAATTTAATTCATTTAAATTTTACGATTATTGACAAAATAAATTATTCAAAAGTTTTACATTAAATTTAATTTAATTTGATTTAAAACATTTTTAAAAAAATTAATATTGGGTTAAAATACCTAAAAAAGTTATTATTAAATAAATTAATATAACATAAATTAAAATTATAGGACTAGAAATAAAAGGAACCATTCATAACTACCTAAAAAATTAGTAAAATCATAAAAAACATAAAGAAAATGGTTATTTAATAAATTTAAAATATTTGAAATAAAATTAGACGATAAATTATCAATTATTTAATATTGAAAAAAATAAAGTAATTTAAAAAATTATTTAAAAACTTCTTAAAATATTAAGTTAAATCATAAAAAATATAAATAAAATTATTGTTAAATCAATTTAAATAAATAATACTAAATAATTTAACATTACATATTTAAAATGAAATTATATGATTATTAACATAATAAATCATTAAAAAACTTTTTAAAAATCTTATTAAATCATGAAATAATTATTAATTTAATTTTTAAATGACCAAAACCTTTTAATAATACTTTTATTTTTTCAACAGGCTTATTGATCATTAGTTAATTATACACTTGTTAAAAAAAGAATTTTTTCTTTTATTCTTTTACTTTTTTATTTTATTATTTTTATTTTTTATTTTATTATTTTAATTTTTTATTTTATTCTATAGTCATCTTCAAGGTACTATATAATATAATGTTTATATAATGTAAAAATAATTTAGTACAAATAACAAAGAAATAATTATACAATTTATTAAGATAGAAAGATGAATTACATATATATAATTATATATTATTATATACATATTAATATGTATATAAATATATACTTTGACAATAAATGTAAAATACATATATTGACCTATAATAATATATTTATCCTCTATATAAACTTCTAAAAATTAAATAAATCATAAAAAATATTTAAAAAAAGTATTAATATTGTATTAAAAAATGTTTAAAAAATTAATATTAAATAAATTTAAATTTATTAAATTAATATTACTCACTTTATTATTTATTATACAAACTAATTAAATTATATTGAGCAATAATTCCTACATTATTAATATATTAATTATATAAATATAAAAAACTAACTGCACTTGTGCAACTCACTTTGACCCCGACGTGATTTGAACACGCAACCTTCTGATCTGGAGTCAGACGCGCTACCGTTGCGCCACGGAGTCTTGTACTAGACACTATTTGCAGTTAGAAATTTCGCATAAAATCTAGTTCTAAAAATATATATATATACACACATTTACATATTCACCTGTTTGCATGCTTGTCAACATACACACATGAACTCATATGAAATCATTTAAATCACAGTAACAAAAAATCTATTGAGCTTATCAATAATATTATTCACTAGAAGTAAATTCTACTTAAGCTTAAATACTTACGATTAGATTAAGAATAGACTATAATTAGATGAACTTTAAAAAAAATCTAATATAAGTATATACTTAAACAATGACTAATTGGTCATTTGTGTATATAATACACAACTTTTAAATTTATTATTAGAAAACATATATTATTGAACCAATATTTTGACTATAGTCTATAGTATAGTCGTATTCAGGAAACTCAAAGAATAGTTGCATATTATTTAAACAATCGATAATAGTATTTTTATTTTGTTTAATATATTTATTCCATATTTCTAGAAATAATTTAGCTATGAACTAATATAATAAGCAACACAGAAAATGAAGAGTACAACCAAATATTATTTCTTAGGTTAATTAGGTTAATCAGAATATTTGTAATTCAATTAAGGAACATATATACCTCGTATAGATAAATTGGTTGAGCGAACCTATCTTCCTTTTTGTTTGTTTCTGTATAAACTAAAATACAATTTATTCACATAATAAAAAAAAAAGATTCGAAAACAATTAAAATTTTTCCAACTTATTTCATAATTTCGATATAACGGCCGTTAAGGTTGACAAAATTTTCTGTCTATTCTGAAGGAAGATCTCCCAAAAATTACCTTAATACTATGATATTTTTTTAGAACTGAACCTAATCAACAACGAAATTTCTTATGTATCCGTGAGCATTTCAACGCTTTGGTGTTTTTTGGAATCGAAATCAACTAACAACAAAATTTTCTATCCATTCATTAGAATTAATTTCTATAAGCACCTTAACGCTTTAGTTTTTTTTTTGAGTTGACTTTCTATCCATTCTTGAAGAATATCTTTCATGAGCACTTTAAGACTTTGATATTTTTTGAAGTTGACCAACAACGAAAATTCCTATGAGAAACTTAACATTTTGATATTTCTTAGAACCTATTTCGGCCAACAAAATATGGGACAAGCACCTAGAAGTCTAATTATTTTTCTAAGACCCGTTTATTAAAATTTATGAACTTTTAAAAATATTGAGAACTTTAATATTTTCGTATAATTAACATTCCATAACTTTTATATACATATATGAATCAATTTTTCCTAAACTCAGACCGCCCTTAAGACGTATCCAACATAAGTTCAACCGATCAGTATGCTTTAGTTCTACATCTCGTTATATATGTTATGCTAAAGTACATATGAGGGTTAACAATAACAAGAGTTTATCTGCTAAAAGTTTGAATTTTTTTCTATTCTAAAGAAGAAAAAAAAGAAATAATTTCATTTGACCTTAAAAAATTTAAAAACAAAATTTAAATAAAAGAATTTTTTTGACAACATCAATACAAGTAATTTCTTCACATGCCCTCACTTCTCACTCCTGGCCGCACTTCAAGCTTTAAAGATAAAAACGATAAGCAACCAAAAGCGTTGAATATAACTATGCGGGTGTATTTGGCATGCAGCTGCTTGTGTGCACTCTTACAAAATTTTCCCGGTTTCCCACCGGTCGGGTGACCGTAATATGATTTGTTTTGGTTCCGCAACGCTTTGTTTTCACTTTCGATTACATGTACGTACCATACATACACACATAGCTACATACAATATATACATATATATGTGTAGGTTAAAGCCACCCAAATATGGAAAGACATTAATAAAAATAAAAATTTGAAAAGAACCTGAAGAATATATTTGAATCTCGGAAAAAAAATTTGATAACTTGCCAAAGACTTTATTACCTTATCAATACTCGAAACCCATGCCAAGTGAAATTTTTTCATTCACAATTAAAAGGCTCCGTTATATAGAAAAACTGAAATTAATATATTAACATGAAGAACCCATTCAGTGAAATCCCTTACAGGCTCACTTTACTGCATTATTGTTGCTATCGATTTTTATTTTGTTTTATGCTCTGTTTTTTTATTTTTTTAATTTTTATTTATCTTTTTGTTGTTGTTGTTGTTATTGTTGTTGTATTTACTACTTGCAAAATTTTAAACTTATTATCGACAACTAATACAAAAACAGTTTGGCGAAAAAGAAAACGAATCCCTGCGGCACTATATTCGCTGTTTGTGTGCTGTGTGCTGTAGTCCCTGTTTAGTTGTTCTCTATACACAACGAATATTGCCATCATTTCATTTTTTATTATATTTCACCACTACTATTGCAGATGATGTTAGAGATATGTTTTGTGCCCCGCGCACCTCTACTACATCGCTTTACATCACATTTGGCCTATACTTAAGGTCCGCCAAATAGTAAGTCGTCGCTCATATTGTCGCTCCCCCGCATGCACTACAACTTTTCGCTTTTCATATTTTCGCTTTTTTCTGCTTTGTATTTGTATTCATATCGTAAATGTATGTGCATAAGTTTGTGTGTGTATGTGTGTAAATTTTATTTTATTCATTTTTTCTTATTTTTTTTTTCTGCGTACACAAAAGTATTAAAAGTAATAATAAGTACCTTTATGGCAAACGGCTTCGTGCATAGACATTGAAATGAAAAATATTTTTAAATATAAAGGATGCCTTCCTTACAGCCGCCCGCTACATACATATATCCCCCTAATATCCACTTACACTTACAACAACAGCAACTACTGTCGCCGTCATTGTAAAAATGTGAAATATACAACAAAAAAAAATCAAAACAACAAAAAATGAAAAAGGAACTGAAACACACAAAGAGGAATCAACCCTCGCCACGATTTTCTTCTGGGTGGTTTGGGTTTCATCTATTCACTCAAAACTCTCTAAACACAAAATTTTTGAAAAGCAACAAAGCTAAGGTAGCAGATATTCCGCGCGGAATGGTGTAATGTAATACAAGAACTCCAGCGGCACTCAAAGACATGCACTGCAAGAAAATCACTGATAATTAATTAAAAATATTAGAGTAATTAAGTAATTAGTCTGATCGACGTTTGATGAAATTTATTGCAAATTATTAGATTATTTATTGGAACTTAATTAAGTATAAGCAAGGTCAGCATCAGCTACTTGAAAGGAAAATATATATTCGGAATATTTTGAAGATAACCAAATACATTTGAAAATAATTCAAACAAGGTCATGGACTTCCAGAAAGTCTAGCAAAGTTTCTGCAATATTTTCTCTGAGAAGAAAGACCTCATTTCAGAGATAGTGATTACTTAAGATTTGTAAAGCCTATAAAACAATCTGCATGAAATCCCTCTCATCCAAATTGATTTCAGATTTTTCAGACAAAGGAAAGCTTTTCGGACCAAGACATCTCAGAAGAGAGAGTTTGAAACAATTTGGAAGGTAGTGATTACTTAAAAATGTAAATACCTATACGTGTGTTAAAATAGAGTTCCTCAAAAATAATATGTCCTAATAAAGACTTCTGAAGTAAGATTTTTCAAATTCAGAAATGTAAACCGGCAGTGTTTTAGTAAAATTTTTTTTTTTTAAAGTAATACTTTCTTTCGAGCAAGAAGAACTTTTTTCACAGGTACTGATTACTTCAAATTTTAAAAAAGTTTAAGTAAGTCCAAATAAGTAAGTCTGAAAGTCTAAATAAGTAAATCTAAAATAAACTCGTCTATGATTTTTTGTATAAAGAAATCTAAATTAAGTTTCTCCGGATTAAGAAAGATAAACTTGCAGTGTTTCAGTATTATTTTCTCTGATAAAAGGATATGAAAGACTTGATTTAAGAAGTAGTAATTACCTAAGATTATGAAAAAAGAAGCCAGTCAAAAAAACGGGAAAAAGTTTTCCGTATAAAGAAATCTGAACCAAAATTTTGCTGATAAAGGAAAATGAACTAAGATCTTCCGAATTTGTTAATTTCCAAATTTAGTAATTGAGAAGGTTTTGCATTTTTAGGAAGTCAAAAAATTTCAATAGTATTATCTGTAAAGAGCGTCTACATCTCTTAATATAAATCTTAAGAAGTCGAACAGATTTAATAGTTTTATCTTTAAGAAAGTCTTCATTTTTTCAAAGAAACTTTAACTTTCAGATTATTAGTCTACATTTCCTTTTTACTTTAGAGTTTTTGTAAACAAATAAAAAATAATTCCAGAGAATCTTAGCTGAATTGCCGAATATACAATATAATGGTAATCTTTCAGACAAAAAAGACATTTTATCTCTCCGGTGTTCTACTAATTAAATATACCTAGTAGTTTGATATATGATTACGGAAGATTTCAGATAATGTAGAGCAATCAGATAATAAATACTCATAATCTTTTTTACATTTTCTAACTTCAAAAAAGTGATTAACATTTGTATTAGGTATTAAGGTAATAATACATATGAGTCATCTTTTTTGTATTTTTAGAACTTGAAAAAATTGTTTGATGTGCAAATTCCAGGTAGTTCTAAATCTGATTCTGGCTAGTTTGTATAAGTGCCAATAAGATTATTTATTTGTTATATAAAGAATACCACCAACAACCCGCAAATAGCAAGAATCCTATCTTTTAAAGATACTGCTCTCAAATCCATATGAAATAAAAGGAGTATTAAGTATTACCTGAACCCTCAGGTTTTATTTACAATTTCTGGAGAGGCAGAAGGTTCTATTGCATGCTATTAGTCTGTTAAGCGATTTCTTAGTTTTAGAATGGGCAGTCCTTCTCCATGTTGTTTGAAGCCTACCATGATGTTCAACACTGCGAATTTCACGTCAACTCTGTATGCGAAATAACATCACAGATCTTACGTAGATAATAAACGAACTATTCTACTACACTTTTATTTCAGTATTAGTGTTCTGCTAGTGTAAAACATGAATTTCTCTTTTTTTTGTAACTTGCGGGTTCAAAATCAGCACTGCATGAGAAATATCATTACCGATCTTACGTAGGTATGATCTATCGAACTATTCATCCGTTTCTTTTACTCTAAATAATATTAAGCCTTAATGGACCAGCACTAGATCCAATGCCTCGTATATGGCATTTATAAAAAATAAATTTCAAATCAATATGTTATTTTACTACAATGAATAAATACTAGTAAATTTTCACTAAAATAAAAATATTTTCTATTCCTGAATTTGAATGTTTAAGTAAACAATTTCGCTTGGTCCAAATTACAAGATCTTGGTAGCTTGTACCTAATTGGAAGTTAACTTGAAACACAATCAAACTTCCATAACTCAAAATACCATTTTTCAAAGAAAATGTTCAAAAGAAATGACTTACATTGTGACCGAAAAGCTTCCGGAAATTTTAAATAAAACGCAAAATTCTTAATCTTCATCAATATTTATTTTATCTCCTTCAAAATATGCTCCATTAGAAGCGATACACAAATGCCAACGTTTCTTCCAATCATCAAAACATTTTTTATAGGCGCTTTCCGGTATGGCTTTGAGTTCCCTCTGCGAATTCTGTTTTACGTCTTATATGGATTCAAAACGCGTTCCTCTGAGTGGTAATTTGAGTTTGGGAAACAGGAAAAAGTCACACGGTGCAAGATCAGGTGAATACGGTGGCTGTTCGATGGTATTTATTGAATTTTTGGCCTTAAAATCGTTGATAATGTTGGCTCGGTGCGAGGGAGCATTATCGTCATGAAAAATCCATGAATTATCCTTCCACAATTGAGGCCGTTTACGGCGGATAGCTCTCACGACCGATGCCTAGCTCTCGTGCTATCTCTCTAACACTCACATGAGGATTTTGGAACACGATTTCCTTTGCCTTTTCA
>NC_051846.1:178739680-178843545 GCF_002237135.1 Teleopsis dalmanni
CAACAATATTGTCAAGTAACTTTTATAAAATATACGAGTATCAAATATTTTTCCTTTAATTTTTTAATAAATACTTTGTAATTCCACATGTAATTGCATATTAACATTTTTCAGATATTTTAAGTAAAACTATAAAATAATGAGATGCATTTTTATAGAACCGAACTACAACACACTGCAATTCTTACTATTTTTAACATATAAGAATGGAAGCAAAAACTAGTTTACTTTATTAAGTACTTTATTTATTATAATTTAGTAAATCATTCCAAACAATTCCTTAATTCGGATGCGAAAAACGTAAAAATCGTTCTCAATCTAAACAAAAAGAGTCTAAAGTCACTCTATGGTGCACTAACAGGCCACGCCGCCTGCAATAAAGACCTACACAAAGTTAGTATGTCTGACACAAATATTTGCAGGTTCTGCTATGATGCGGATCCTCAAAAAATACAAATTAAGAAAAAAAGACAACTTGTGGCATGACTAAACAAATCTGGCTATACTCAAATCTATTTAGAACTAAATGCATTTGAAAAATAAATCGTTTTAAAATGATTCTATATGTACATGTCTGTTAATATATCTCCTCAAATACTTGAACCTCTAACAAGGGATCTTTGCAATTCCCTCCAAAAGATAATCTGTCGCTTTTTCAAAGACATCAAAGAACTAAAAAACAAATCAGTGGGTAGAGGGCGACGTATCTAAAGAGAAGTCATAGGGTAACGCATACGTCCATAAGCAATGGACGTAAAAAACTTATGAATACTGTATTATCAACGAATTACATTGTCAAAGGGGATGGTATCTATACCCTAATTCTATGAACTGGATACACTAGTGATGCTATATTTTTTATCATTTATGTGAAGTTCAAATTAATAATTGGAGCATCTTCTGTTAATTTTTGTGTGATTTTCATATCTAAGTCACCTGAAAACTGCATTAAGATGTTTTGTCACATTACAGACATTATATGCAAAAGTTAAAATGTAGATGACTTCAAACTTTTTCGGATCAGTTTTGTTGATGGGCACCAAAAACTGGCTTCAAAAACACGAGAAATGTGTATTAAATGGTGTTGATTAAACTCAAATAAAAATTGGATAGATATTCAACTGAAAATTTAAAATTTTATTAAAAATATTATTTTTTTTTAATTTATTTTCTTTTATTGTGACATGTTACTTAAGAATAGATAATAAACAATATTTAAGACTAAGTGACTATATACTTAAAATTTTTGTAGGCTTGAATGGACTCTGCTCAGTAGCACATCCGTCTGTTGAAGTCGATCACAGATTAAAGTTCCAGTGACGTTTAAAAATATATTGAGTTCAGATCACTGTTGAGGTGGCAAAAGATTCTTGTCTTCGATTCAATTTATATGTTTGGTTTTTGCTCTTCTATTTGTTCTTACTTGGATCCATAAAACAATTTCTGCGGTTTCCTACTTGCTTGTTTGTTACGTATTATTTCTTTATTAAAGTAAAAAGCATGAGAAGATTCCGGGAAGATCTTTGTAAAACGATAAATGAAAAATCAATTTTTAATTTAATTTATGCATCTTAACCAACGAGAAATATTGAGTGATCATAGTATTCTCTGCTAATACGCTTTTCTTTTCTCTCTGTGAAACGTTGCCTCTTTTTAAGTTAACGGTATTCTGTTATGACCCAATAGATAATCTAATGATTCATTGAGTGATGTAAAAATAATTGTCAAAAATAATAAAGAAATCCATGTAAATGATTGGCCGATAGAAGATTTCCCAGTTCTCAGTCTACACTAATAAGATCCAATCAGTTGAGTGACGACTGTTTTCAGTCTTTATTAAAGTGTACATTTGACAAGACGTATAGTAAATGATGTGCAATAAATAGAATCAACAATAATTACTGTAGACTGCAGGATCGCGTTTTTAGATTCTAGTCATTAGGTACGTATTTCTTTATAGGCTTGGAACCATGTCTAAAATAATATGTTCCTATAAAAAAGAAGAACCCTTGGATAGTTCCCATACGTACTAATTCTCTTTGTTGCATGTATTACATCGTTGACAAAAGTATAAATATGAATATATGCAAGTAGCTCCGTACAATAATTAAAATACAATAACGGTATTTTTTATCCTGATCTACTTTCTGACTATAGCTTTGCAGTCATATATCGCGAATTTTTTTGTAGTATCTGTTTATATGGTACTTTACCAACAGTTTTAAAAAAATCAACCAGCAAATTATTGGCACTTATAGATTTGATTTGATATAGATTTGTAGGCTTCAAGCCATATTAGTGTTATTTTAACCTCATCATAGTCGTAAGACCAAATGCTTATTCTATTATCAACACTAACAAATCCAGGGTCGAGTCCAGTTCAATAACAATGTATTTAATAATGTATTTAGTGCATTGCTTCCTCTCTCTATTCTTCGTTATTTCTCGCTCTCTTTTGCTTTCTCTTCAGCTATCTCTATTCCCTCTCTCTTTCTCCCTTCTCTGTCTGTCTCCCCTCACTCACTCTCTCTCTCTTCTCTCTCTCTCGCTCTCATAGCTCCTTCCTTTCTCTTATATCTCTCTATCTACGCATCTACCTATCTCTCTTTTTCTTTTGTTGTTTTTGGTGTAGCCTACAAGGATTCAAAACGCAGATAACATGAAATGATTTGCAAAGACGTATACAAATGTTAGGATGTGGGTAGATAATGGAAGAGGCGAGAGGCGAGGAGATTATTTACGGGTAAGAATGGTTTGCGGATGGATGGAAGTATTGAATGATGTTTGATCGTCAAACTCAGGATGAAGTGATTTCAGGGTGAAAAACCGTTCGTTCTTGGAACCTATCTGTCTCTGTCTGTCCCACTTTCTTTCTCTCCTATCGTTTTTAGATATGTATAGTAGGTTCTATCTCTGTCTTTACTTTTTCTCCGACTTTTGATATTTCCATAACCTTTTTGAGTAAACTTTAGTCTACCCCAACTGTTTAGCTGTAGTACTTTGCCTACACATAAAACAAATTTAATGACATTGATTCGAAGTATTTTGTGTACAGTTAGCCATATTGGTTCAGTTCAATATAATGACAGCCCATCTGAGTATGGAGACTGTCAGAATGTCAGTTTTACACCAGGCCGAGTACGAAAAAAGTGCATTAATTTATTAAATTTATTTTTTAATATTTTCGGCACTTCTATTTAAGTACATATTTATAACAACCATTAAATAAAATATTTTTTTATTTTGTTTTTTTTTTGTGCTTTCCATAAAATATTCTAAAAAATTTATATCAGGGCTGATATCCTAAAAAAAATTCCTTTTTTGGGATTTGGGTTTTATGGCAAATCATTTTGGGTACCTCGTACTGGTGTAAAACTGGACATTCTGACATCTTCCCATACTTCAGATGGGGCTGTCATTATATTGAACTGAAACCAATATGGCTAACTGATACACAAAATTTACTTCGAATCAATGTCATTAAATTTGTTTTATGTGTAGGCAAAGTACTACAGCTAAACAGTTGGGGTAGACTACAGTTTACTCAAAAAGGTTATGGAAATATTAAAAGTCGGAGAAAAAGTAAAGACAGAGATAGAACCTACTACACATATCTAAAAACGATAGGAGAGAAAGAAAGTGGGACGGACAGAGACAGATAGGTTCCAAGAACGACGGTTTTTCATCCTGAATTCACTTCATCCTGAGTTTGACGATCAAATACCATTCAATACTTCCATCCATTAGCAAACCATTCTTACCCGTAAATAATTCCTTCTCGCACTTCCATTACCTACCTAACCTTTGTATACGTCTTTGCAAATCATTTCAAGTTATCTGCTTTTTGGATCCTTGTAGGCTACACTAAGAACAACAAAAGAGAAAGAGAGATAGATAGATACATAGATAGAGATAGGAAGGAGCTATGAGAGAGAAAGAGAGAGAGAGAGAAAGAGAGAGAGAGAGAAGAGAGAAAAAATGAGGGGAGAGAGACAGCGGAGAGAGAAGAGAGAGAGTGAGGGGAGAGAGACAGAAGCGAGAGAGAGAGAGAGAGAGGGAATAGAGATAGATAGTGAGAAAGCAAAAGAAAGCGAGAAATAACGAAAAATAGAGAGAGGAAGCAATGCACTAAATTTATATTGATATATGTTATTGAACTGTTATTGAACTGAACTGAACTGGAATCCTGGATTTGTTAGTGTTGATAATAGAATAAGTATTTGGACTTACGACTCTGATGAGGTTAAAATAACAATAATGTGGCTTGAAGCCTACAAATCTATATTGATATATGTCTATATCAAATCTATAAGTGCCAATAATTTGCTGGTTGATTTTTTTCAAACAGTTGGAAAAGTACCATATAAACAAATACTACAAAAAAAAAATCGCGATGTATGACTGCATAGCTATAGTCAGAAAGTAGATCAGGGTAAAGAATACCGTTATTGTATTTTAATTATTGTATATTTATACTTTTGTCAACGATGTAATACCTGCAACAAAGAGAATTAGTATGTATGGGAACTATCCAAAGGTTCCTCTCTTTTATAGGAACATATTATTTTAGACATGGTTCCAAGCCTATAAAGAAATACGTACCTAATGACTAGAATCTAAAAACGCGATCTTGCAGTCTACAGTAATTATTGTTGCTTCTATTTATTGCACATCATATACTATATGTCTTGTTAAACGTACACGATAAGAAAGACTGAAAACAGTCGTCACACAACTGATTCGATCTTATTAGTGTAGACTGAGAACTGGGAAATCTTCTATCGACCAATCATTTACATGGGTTTCTTTATTATTTTTGACAATTATTTTTACAGCACTCCATGAATCATTAGATTATCTATTGGGTCATAACACAATACCGTTAATTTAAAAAGAGGCAACGCTTCACAGAGAGAAAAGAAAAGCGTATTAGCAGAGAATACTATGATCACTCAATATTTCTTGTTGGTTAAGATGCATAAATTAAATTAAATATTGATTTCTCATTTATCGTTTTACAAAGATCTTCCCGGAACCTTTTCATGCTTTTTACTTTCATAAAGAAATAATATACGTAACAAACAAGCAAGTAGGAAACCGCTAAAAATATAGCAAGGAGTGGAATTGAAATAGCATAAGAAATTGTGTTATGGATCCAAGTAAGAACAAATAGAAGAGCAAAAACCAAATATTTAAATTGAATCGAAGACAAGAATCTTTGCCACCTCAACAGTGATCTGAACTCAATATATTTTTAAACGTCACTGGAACTTTAATCTGTGATCGAAAAACATCTTAATGCAGTTTTCAGGTGACGTAGATATCAAAATCACACACAAAACTAACAGAAGGTGCTCCAATTATTAATTTGAACTTCACATAAATGATAAAAAATATAGCATCACCAGTGTATCCAGTTCACAGAATTAGGGTATAGATACCATCCCCTTTGACAATGTAATTCGTTGATAATACAGTATTCATAAGTTTTTTACGTCCATTTGCTTATGGGACGTATGCGTTACCCTATGACTTCTCCTTTAGAATACGTCGCCCTCTACCCACTGATTTGTTTTAGTTCTTTCTGGAGTCTTTAAAAGCGACAGATTATCTTTTGGAGGAATTGCAAAGATCCCTTGTTAGAGGTTCAAGTATTTGAGGAGATATATTAACAGACATGTACATATAGAATCATTTTAAAATGATTTATTTTTCAAATGCATTTAGTTCTAGATGGATTTGAGTATAGCCAGATTTGTTTAGTCATGCCACAAGTTGTCTTTTTTTCTTAATTTGTATTTTTTTGAGGATCCGCATCATAGCCGAACCTGCAAATATTTGTGTCAGATATACTAACTTTGTGTAGGTCTTTATTGCAGACGGCGTGGCCAGTTAGTGCACCAGAGAGTGACTTTAGACTCTTTTTGTTTAGATTGAGAACGATTTTTGCGTTTTTCGCATCCGAATTCAGGAATTTTTTGGAATGATTTACTAAATTATAATAAATAAAGAACTCAATAAAGTAAACTACTTTTTGCTTTCATTCTTATATGTTAAAAATAGTAAGAATTGCAGTGTGTTGTAGTTCGGTTCTATAAAAATGCATCTCATTATTTTATAGTTTTACTTAAAATATCTGAAAAATGTTAATATGCAATTACATGTGGAATTTCAAAGTATTTATTAAAAAATTAAAGGAAAAATATTTGATACTCGTATATTTTATAAAAGTTACTTGACAATATTGTTGATTATAGAATTTAACAGCAACATAAAGTGTGTGGGGGTTTGGGTGTGGGTGTAGGCGTTTATTTGATTCCAAACACTTTATCTCCAAAAAGACAAAATTAATAAAAATAAAAAACTTAAAAAATTATATGCACTTATATATGCGTTATCAAAGGCCTAAAAAACAGTTTATGTATATAAATACATAAATGGAATGTATTTAATAAAAACGCATATTACATTATGTTTTTAAAATTTGTAAAAAAATGACAGCTTTTTGTATATAGACACATAAATAAATTAAATTTAAGAAAATAAAATAAAATAGAATAAACATATAAAAATTTCAGCAGATAAAAAATTTACGAACTGCAATTGCACGGCCGCCATGATGCAACGTTTAACGCCAAAGTACGCTGTTAATGCAACATAATAGATAAATACATGCGAAAACGCACTGCAGCTACAACAACAACAACAACAACAACAACAACAACAACAACAACAACAACTACGATCGCACAGTAAGCATCACATTAAAAGTGCAAAAAAAAAGAAAAAAATAAATAAATAAAAAAAATAAAAAAGAAATCTCCAACAAAAGCTTAACAGGACCAAAGTATATAAACATCCTAAATGCACCCAAAACCTGCAACCCCGGCAATCCCTGCAACAACTATTTTCGGTGTTTTATTTTTGGATTTTATTTTTAAATTTTTGTTATGCTTTTAAGCATGTGTGTGCATTTTTATTTCAATGCAAAAATAAAAACGCAAATAGAATAAAAAACGCGAATGGAATAATTTTTTTTGTTTGTGCCCCAACCTCTTGACCGAACGCTCAAATGTTTTTAGTTTTCTTTTTTCGGAGCGAACTTTTTTTGGTTGAACTTTTTTTTTGGGCGAACTTTTTTTGTACCCAAAAAATATGCGTGCGCTTGGGGTGTCTACGGTAGGGGAGGAAGTAAAATGCAGTAGTGTTGGGTAAAGCGCGTCATTTTCATAATATGAATGGTCAAAACGGAAAAGTGCATTGCGTATGCGAACTTTCCAAATATATGCACAATTTTGCCCAAATCTCTCTCACTCGCTCTATATCGTCGTTTTTACTGGGGACTGACCCCGCACCCGATAATCCTGCCATCAAAAAGCGAACATAAACTAAAATAAAAAACCATGTCAACAGATAAATTCAAAAAGAAGTAAAATTAAGGAATCCCAGAAATTAAAAAAGTTCACCAAGCCGGCAGGAACTACCTCAACCCATGACAAGCTCAGAACCGAGCCTATAATGTAGATTTTTATGTTGGTTGCAGGATTTTATTTTCGTGCGTAGTGCACGTGTTAGGCTTATGCTGAGTGGCGGCTTGTGGGTCACGCCAACCCACACATGGCATATGCATTTCTGGATCCAGTAGTACTGTGCATACGCAGAAAAATATAGCTACAGTTCGAAATTTATGCGGGAGCTTTGCATAAATAATTTTGCATGTACACTCTTACGTTGCTAGGACATTTGTTCTGTTTTTTTTTGTCTTATTTTCATTTTTTGACCGATTTGTGTATATTTGTACCTTGTACTTTATTTTTCTTCTGACCATTATGTGCCTTGCGTTATTTTTATATATTAAACTCTGATGATAATGTGATATTCGGAAATTCGTTATACGTACGTTGTTTTTGGTGGGATTTTATTTATATTTATTTTTTTTTTTTGGTCGACTCGTTTGTGAGATACTTTTTTTGCACGCAGTTTTGCATTAAAACAGCGGCCAGAGGCTTTTTGTGGTGTTCGTAACTGCAATGATTTTATGCAATAATACGCAATCAGGCGTTACATTTCATAACACCCCAACTCACCCAGTAATGCACTGAGACATCGACTTTTACCAAAATTTTATACATTTCGTTTCCCTCTATGACGGGCTTGTTATGAATTTTTTCTTTTCTTTTTTTTTTGGAGTTGTTTTTTGTGCAGCTATTGCAGCTTATGACTTTGTGCAACCGTCCCTGTTATATTTGTGCTGCAGCATTTGCTTGTGGTACATAGGCTCGTTACTGGGTTTGGCCGAGTTTGTTTTAGTATCCTATATAGTTCGTATATCCTCTGTTGCACGCACAGAGCAAGGTTCATTCCTTTTTGCGATGGCGAATTTAAACTATGCGTGGCAGAGAGTGGAACTGTGTATGAGTGAGTAAGAAAAACAATCTACAGTAGACTTACGCATGAAAAACCCAAAATCTATATACTGATTAAAAATTTAGTATTTAAAATAAGTGTATAAATAGAAATTATTTAACGAAATGGGTAGATATTTTAAACACTTCTGTCTTATGTATAACGCTTACTAAGGAAAATCGAAAACGATATTAAATTGGAGATAGAATTTGTAGATAGAAAGCATTTGAAAGTATAAAATGTATTTAAATGCTCATTATATGACTGCCATTTTGTATTCAAAAATTAATCCAAACAAATTTAAAAGAATCCGTAGCTCCTAGAAACTCCTACTTGTATTGGTTAGTACAAATAACATAACACTTACTTCGATACATAATCATAAGTGATTTGATGCAACAAGATAACTGCTGAGCATGCAAAGTAGAGTACTCTTAATTAATTTATTGAACTGGAAAGCTTTTGCATACACCTACTTACTTTTTATGTTGACAAGAAAGTATCTCGCAAGTGCGATAGCAGCAGTATTTTGATACATCTAATAAAATGTCTAAAAATGCTGAGACCAATTCCGAAGATCTGATTCAATTCAAATTGTTTATTCACGACAACAGATATCTTAGGTTGAGTTATACCGGAGTTCCCTAGGTGATCCACTTAGGTCTATTGGCCCATTGTGTTACCGTTTATTGGAGAAACTCTAGGTATTAGTTTTTGATATTAAAAACTAAAAATAAGCAGTGGCGTTAAAAAAGTCCACTTAAAAGAGTTGAAGGGGGTGGACTGGTTGTACGCGTAGTTGTTTTGAAACTAATTCTAAATTAATGAAAAAATAATTAATTAAAGAGATTCTATTATATCTATTTATAAAAAATAGTCTCATATATATTAGGATAGAATATTAATGCCAAAACTATTCCTATCTATTTCACTGTACACTAATCACTGGTTTCTTAATTTATTATGCTATTTATTATTTTCATTTTTTAAAGATTAAACAGAACTGGTATTGAATACCGTTAAACAGCTAATATCAGTGGTCTCTGAAAAAATTGGTAAATTTAATTCTACGTTTGTAATTTTTGTACTACAAATGTTAAAAATTAAGCTCACAAGAGTCGCCATAACATTGTCAAATTCCCGGATATTGTCAAATATACATTATCAATGGTCTTTGAAAAAATCTGTAGATTTAGTTGTTTGTATATAATTTTTGTACTGAAAAGGTCAGCAATTGAACCTTGTAAAGTTTGAATAATGAATCCATGTGTTGGTCTTATTTGTTAACACACGGGTCCGTGTATCAGGGTTCAATGCCTGACATTAGCATTACTAAAATAATATGTAGGTATATTATTAAACCTACAGATTTTTTTCAAAGATCACTGACGATGGATATTTGCCGAATAAAACAATTTTTAAATTTCCTAAATCTTTTGGTTTAGGAGATTTTCTTAATAAAACCTTATTTTTCTTTTAGAAATAGAATTGTTGTCATAGGACATAAAATACTTTATAGTATTATGTTTCATATATAAATATTTTTTTTACATATTAACGAAATGTTACCAAATCACTGTTTCCTATTCCCAATAGAGTTCTTGTTATATGACTTCAAATTCTTTATTATTATTTTTTAAATATACAATTTTATTTAGATATTAAAGACCTTAAACCCAACTAATATCAATAAATCATATTCTTCAAAAAGACCTGCATTAAATCTTGACTTTTGTATGATTGGAGTAAATTTTTTAAAAATTTTTTTTATTCATTTTAATATTGCGTCCAAAAAAAAAAAATAACAAATATGTAAATACAAGTTTCTAAATATGAAGAATTAATAATAATAACAAATGAACGAAAAAAGAGAAATCCACTTAAAGTCAAAAATAAACAAATGTGCAAACTTTCATTTATGCCACATATAAATTTCTTTACAAATTTCATAAAAGCAGATACATATGTACGTGTGTGAATGAATGTGATCGATCTTATATACTTGCACATCGTAGATGCTATTTAATCCAAAAGTACCATCGTACCAGTGATTACTGGTTCCACAGCTCGAAAACTTCAAACAAAACAAAAAAAAAAAAAAAGAATTGCAAAAAAACTCAAGCCTTAATGCAACGCTGCAACTAATTTGGAAGGAAAGAGGGCGCAAATGCAATTCTCCATGAAAATGCAAGCAGATAACAGCAAATGTAAACTACACAAAAGCACTAGACCCTACGATCTTTGACTAAAACATAACAACGATCACATCACAGCACATCATCATTGCCATTTGCCTATAAGCTGTATAAGCTGTAGTGTTCGCTAATGCATCTCGAACAACCAGTTAAGTTCTCCAAATGCGGGAACGAGTTTTGTAAAAAAGATTTTTATTATATTTTGTTGTAGGTTTTTATACTCCTTGCTTTGTTTTTTTTGTTTTTGGGTATACTAAAAATGATAAAATGTATATGCAATGGCCTAAAATTTGTGTGCATAGTTCCAAAATTTCAACAAATGACTTCACTTTTTCTAAAAAGCAACACAGATACACAAACACACATATATTTTCATACGATAAATATTGGTGTAGGTATATATAACCGGGCGACGAACGCACATCGAGGTTAACGGCTTCAATGCAACTTTTTTTTTGAAGATTTCTATACAAAACACGCTTCCAAATAATATTATATGTTTGTATACAAAATAAAATTGCTTTATTGATAGTAAGGCGCGGAGGAAGAGTGCGGGGTGTACCGTTCAGGGTGCCAGTTTAGGCAGATGAGCAAATTATATGTAAGACCTCAGCGTCGTTTCCTGCAAGTGTATGTGGATCAACTTAGTGCAGCCATAGAAATTTGAGTTCTTTCAAAGTGGTTTATTAACGACCGGCAAGTTGAGTCGCAGTGCGGGGTGTAATAAACGTGACTAACACTAATACGCAACATTTGCTCTGTACGATTTGCCAAAATGAGTTTGTCATTTTGTATTTATCGTAATAGTCGAGAGTGTGGTACGGAGACGCGGTTGCCAAAATTTCGAAACATATACAATGAAAGTTTCCCCTACAAAACTGACGGTTGTGTGAGTGAGTGAGAGCGAGTGTGTTGCATTTTAAACACGCACAAACCGTCACACTAGTGTATTCAGTTGTCAAACAGAGATTTCTCTGCTGGCTGGGCTGTCGAAATTGCCAAAATTTTGAAAATGACTTTGTGTGCGTGAGAGTGGTATTTGTTGAGAGTAGCAGAGTAGCAGCTTGCACAAACTGTACTCTTGAAGTTTACTCACTCTCTGAGTAGAATCTCACATGCTATGGAATTCTATTGTAGACCGCATTTGTATTAGGCCTGTTGTGTTTTGTATATTGTAGCATGATCTGTACAGATGTAGCCTATACGAGGGAGAAAGCACTAGCTGCGAGAGGTTCAGTATGCAGTGTGCAGCTTGAACTTGCCTACTTATACTACTTGTTTTATTTTAGTTCATATACACACACTTGTGTGTGTGTAAGGTATATGCAATAAGTTCTATATTTTATCTTTAGCTTTGTATGCCGTATAGATCCAGCGCATTAGCAGTTCTCTATATAGTACAGATATTATATTTATGCATAGATGTAGGATTACTGCAAGTGCGGTGTGGTTGCTGCATTGTGCACACTCCACAGTTGTTCTACAGCATGATCAGTTCTCCGATTTTTTTGTTTTTTTTTCTTTTTGTACTGTTTATATTTTTTGGCAATTTTATTTTTTGGTAGTTCAAAGACCGCAGTCAACGTTCTTTTGCTTAAACAAAGCTGTTGCTGCTTACTTAGTACAGAGAGCCTTCCTATCTGCTTAGTAATTCTATATAGATAATACAGTTTTCATATTCGACTATATGTATATATATATATATCGTATGTATAGCGTATATTTGTATATAATGTTTGTATCTATTTTCACATTTTGTATCTTTTAGATTTATTTTGTGTTTTTTGCTATATGCTTTTTTCTTCTTGCACAAGATATTTTGGTTGCAGTTGTTGTTATTGTTGTATATTTTGTGAACTTTTTTTGGGGTTTTCGAAGTTGGTTAATGATATGATGCGTTTTGGTACAATGATTCCACCACAAAAAAACAAAAGATCTTTAATAAAGCAAAGCTGAAGTCCCTTCTGTAATTTCTAGTATAAGTTTTAAGTTAGATTTTTTTTTTTTTGAAATTAGTGGAATCAGTGGCAATTTCTGCACTTGTATGTATTATTTTCATACTAACATAGCAATATGTATACCATAAACTATATCTCATCAAGTGTATATAGAACATAGGTAAAACTGTACGTTCCTATAAGAGCATAGTTACCCTTTCTTGCCTCCTGCCGAGCTTGAGACGATCATTGCGTTGCATCTTTATATGCCTTTAATTTCATTATGCACATTAATTTTTTTTTTTTTTTGAGATATTTCCTTAAAATTTGGGATCAACGTACTTTGTGCGGGTTTTGTTTTGCTTCTATGATTAAAGAATTTTTGTGTGATGCTTTGTATTTTGCTGGATTGCTGTGTGCTGCGTTCTGTACTCTGTGTTTTGGAGTTCTGGAGTTTGAAATTTGAAATTTTAAGCTCGAAGTTTGTTATTTGAGATGATTGTGGCTATGCAATCGCAGTTAAATTATCCAACACAATCTGGTTCAAAGGAAAGATGTTGTTTCTTGAGTTTATTCTGATCGTTGTAAACTGTCAATAGTTGTCAGTTCTAATTATGTCAGTCTACAGAAGAGACAATGCTTAGGTTTAATCAAAATCTTTGAAGTTTTTGTTATTTGCTGAAGATTTGTTTGTTTAGTAGTTATTAATACTTTATGGGATTTTTACATGTACATAACGGTACATTTAGGCTCATGTGTGGTATATTCTTTGAAAACAACAGATGCAGTTGTTTTTCTGTAGAAGGATAATAGTAATTTAACCTGATCATTTTTAATATATATACTTAGGACATATAAGCGCAACTTCAAAGTTGATTTCTTAAGAAAAATAAATTCGCAACAGATTGCATTTCGCTTATCAATGTTTAGCTGTGCTTTTTTATCTTTTCCGCAAAATGTATCTCAAATTATTGAAAACTGATATTCACAAATAATATATATGGAAGTGTGTTTTTTATTATGTTAAGTAATACTTTTTAAAATCGCTGGCTATCGCTCTTGCTATTTTTTTTATGGCGATAATTGGTTGTCTGATAATTGCACCGAAAATGATATATTAGTATATCATTATATATATAGGCTCAAGCATGAAAAAATTTATAAATAAAGAATTGTAATTTTTAATTTGGAAAGATAATAAAAACAATAAACTTAAATAATAATTCTACATTAAGTATATCTACAGAAAATTTTTAACACATTTAAAAAGCTTAGAAAGATTCTTATGGATGACGTAGGGTTAGCATCCTAATAGAAATTCTTACTTATATGAAGACTCTGTATTCGAACATCGAACGGTCGTCCATACCAACACTGACTCAATCCAAATATTAGTTAAAGCTAAGAAGTTGGAGCAGAAATGGATAAAGTGTAAAGTAATAAATTAAATGGAAATTATTTATAGATACTGGCTAATAACTATTAACATAGTTTTTTAAGAAAATTTAAATTATTGCTCAAACACCGAAAAAATTTTAGTCTTAATCTGAAGAAACAGATTTTGAAACGATTAGCTTGACAAGTCGTATATTATATATAAACGAATATTTGTATATGAATATGTTATTTATATGATCAAAACAAATCAAATTTTTTTTTTATTTTTTCGGCTTGATAACTGGAGTTCTGAGATTACTAGGATTATACTGTGTTTCCAACATTTTAATCTTCAGGGGCAAGTAGCTGGAATCAGTGAGTTACAGTCTTTTAAAATGGCAGGTAGGTAATCTCGTTTAAAAACTATGGAATTTGTTGTGTAGGGGTTTTCATTTTGAACTAGCCGTTAGAATACTTCTCAGGTAAGGTATGTCTGTCGTAAAAGGCGAGTAAAATTCGTCAGATACCATTCTGTGCTGTTTTTTCCAATACTTGGTAGCAAGTAGATATTACTTGCGACACCCAATCAGAGGAGTGTATCGAGTACTACAGAATACCTATAAATTCGATTATCCTGGATATTGGGTAGGCTCTGTTATCCAAAGAACTGTAGAGATTTAGATGAGCCTCGCTATGCTATAAGAATAAAATTATTATAAACATATAATGGTAATTAGTGTAGATGTGAATTCACGAAATAATTTGCTATCATTTTGTTTTTGAACAATTGCTTGAAGACCCAACGGGTGTGTTTAAAATCCCATACGTTTGGTAATCACTTAAAGTAACAAGGTCTCATGTAGTGTGTGCGTGAATCTATAAATTGTAAAGTTACTTATGAAAAGATAAAGTGGTAATAAATATACTCTATTAGCTTGCAGCACAAAAGATCAATCTGGTCGCAGTGCTCTGCTCTGTCGGAAGCTAGTACCCAGTTCATTCCCTTCCTTACTCTATTAGCTATATTTATAGTTATTGGTATTCCTTTTTATTTTGCTATTGCTAATTTGGTTCATAGCTCATAATAAATGTCATCCCAATTTGACTTTATAACTTTTTGCACCATATGACTATTATTTTCCCTTAATACTTAATAAATAGTAAAGTTTTCTATTATTTATTAGAGTTTTCTTATTCCGTTTTTATTCCGGTTGCTAATAAACCTATAAAACTTTTAAATCGACCAAAAAAAATGAAAACTTCTCAATAAAAACTATAAAAAATAAACAATTTTCACTTTTTAAAACAAGAGAAGTCTATAAGCCACAACAAGAAAAAAATATTTTAAATAAAAAAAAGAAAACAACTTAAATGATTGTTTTCTAACCCGAAAGGACATGTTTTTTACGCCCTTAAGTGTTTTTGTGTTAAACACGAAGAAAACATGCCAAACATTCAAAATATGCATGACCCACATATTATGCGACAGACGGACGGAGAAAGTTCCACTTTTTTTTGACGCAACCCAAAAGGCAAGCAGACACTTTTGGATTAAGTAAAATTAGACTTATGACAATAAGGACGAGACGTGACTCTTATGTGTGTGAATCCTTAAGCAAAGCGCACACAACATAGAATCCATAATAACATATATACACAGAGAGTCGTATATATATATATATATATATATGTATATATGAAGATATATTTATTTTTATATGAAAATACTAAGTTGACCCAAGACAGGCGTGTGAAGTATTTATCTGGGTATGCATAAAATTTACAAAAACAACAACTTAAGTTACTGAAAACATATATTTGACGATTTAATACAAATGTTATTATTTCAAATAACCGAAAATTGCTTGGAAATGCTATAATCTGAAAGTAAACCGCCCATTCGGCGTTTAGAAGAGGGCAATAAAAGTCTCGAAAAGTAGAGAATAAAAAAAATAAAACTGAATGAAGTAAAAATGTCTAGTGGACTAACCACACTAAAGGAAGGAAGTCATAATTGGAAATTACGCACACATTATCCTGAAAATCTTGTGTTAAATAATTGGTGTTGTTGTTTTTGTAACTGTGAAGTTGTCAGTCCAAGTGTTAAGTTCCTAACAGCTTTTCATATGAAATTTACCGAAAACACTAGTAATTTACACCCAAAATTCTTGATGTTTCTGTTACTAAACCGCACACATATTCGTAACTGTCATGCAGTAACGCACACAAGCACACGCCCATAGAAAACGACAAACACACACACCCACAAAGTATTTAACAATTTATTAAAACCCAGACGACTGACTGACTGAGTCACTGTTGTTAGCTAGTAGTGCTGTAAGTGGTAGGGAGTTACCGTTGGCACCAACGAGCTGCTCCAACACGTACGCCTTCACAAAGTGGCCATGAAATCGCTCTATGAATTTATTAAGTTCAAGAGTGAAATCTCTGATTTACCAAGTGACCCCCAAGTAGTAACGACAAGCATATCAGATGAGTAATATTACATAGACTGTATGCGGAGGGATTGTGGCGTGTATTTCTGCTAAGGCATATGCCATATTAAGGAGTTGCTATGTGTGTGTTTGGGGTTCATGTCTAGAAGGTGTTTACCATAATTTCTCAAATGGGATAGCATGACGTACGCACATTGCTTATGCGGCAAATCTTGTTGTTGCGGGGGGTTGTGGAAAAGGGTTTCAAATTTTACTCTTGGGTGACTTTTAAAATATACACTGATGTGTTTTTAATCGTTTTTCCTGTTTCTACTTTTCCTATTTGCTAGATTTAAACTTGTCTCACAGGTATTAACTGAATTAATTAGCAAAGGTCGATACACAGCTATACGCACACATGTCCTGTGTATGTTTGCGCTTATGGCACATAAATTGGTGCCAAGAAAAAGGAAATCAACCCTAAAATAAATGTTAACACTTTACGATTTTTTATGATCATAGAATGGGTCGTTTTTCATAAAATTCATGAGCAAGTAAGTAATCACAAGGAATACTCATACCCTTTTGCAGTGCTAGCTGGCAGCACATATGTGCTGCACGATTGTAGTATTTGTTTTTGTAGTGTTTATGCTTATGTATTTTTTATACTGTCCGGTTGAAGTGTGTACCGTACCGGAAGTGTTTTTAACAACTCAATGAAAACTATAAAAGAAACACTTTCAGGCCACAAATTAGCATGATATGTGTGCATAAATGCTTCCAGTTAGTTGCTGCCCATTTTTGTCCCAATTTAAGGATTTGTTACATAGCGAAGACCGACGAGGCGTTGATAGCTTAGTGCGTACATAAATAACGAATATGTCGGTTATCATCTTCATAGGTTATTGCTAGTGAAAGTGGCAGTAAAAGTGTACTTTAGCAAAATAGGAAAGCTCAGCGTACGGGGCATGTGTGGTAATGTGATTGCGAGGGTAAGGGTCAAAAGGTTCTAAAGTTTTGACACGCAATTACTTATGTGGGATAGGGTTTATTTTAAGTGATTTTATGATGAATTTTTGGGTTGGATTTTGTTTGAAAACTTTTGTTGTTATTTTCCGGTAAAATTACTCAATTACCGGCTTGACTTGGGCTGCCTTGACTTGGCTTGGCATGGCATGGTTTGATTTGCTTGAATTATTATGAGGCATTTAAGATATGTTGTTTATCTGTTTACATAAATGCACATAACTTTTTGTAATTTTATGTTTCATTTTAAAGGGTGTTAAGTGTTTTGAACTCTGAACTTTCGTAGTGAATACGTGTCAAGTCATATTCACAAGTTAATGTGATTTTGATTAAAATGTGCCACTTTGCTGCTGCGATTTACATAAATGCAGATTATAGTAATTTTGTCGGTTGTAGTGCCGTTTATAATTGAGTTTGCAGCACTTTAAGACGTGAATGAGGATTCGTAAACGGGATGAGTTGAGGTGAGGTGAGGAGTTGTAAATATTTTAATAATAAAAATTAACACTGTTGCAGTTTTGTTTGCATTTTTAAAATTTATATTTGTGCTGAAGGTTGGTTACGCAATTTCGTGTAAGACTAACGACGTTGAGCGGAGCGTTGAGCCTTTAGAGCGACTGACTCTAAACAAGATCACCTTGGAATTTCTGTTTGTTTCGTATTATGTGTGCCTTTTTATGTCTTTACTGATTTGTTTCCTTCATTATTCACATTATATGTATTTTTATGGTAGATAAAAGATACACAAAGTGTAAAGTTATTGAATTTTAAAAGTTTTTAACATTGTTAAGGTTGTGTGTATTTTTACTTATTACAGTTGCCAATATTCATATTTCATAATGGAGCATTTCCTTCTATATTTCTTAAGATTTTTCTGACTGAAATAGGTTGTTATTGACACAAACTAATAATTTCATTTATCAAAAGGAGAATGAATAACTTCAACATAGTATTATAAGCACTCGAAAAACGTTTGTGATGGAATGTATTTGAAATAATAAAATGAATATAAGACATACTAAGAAATAAAAACGAAACTGAATATACAAATTTTGAATATATACCATATATATTTTGTCATTAAAGCAATAATACAACAAGCACTTTTAATGCAAAGCATAAGTTTGTATGATGATAGTTTATATAGATGAGAAGCTTGATGAACTACAAGTCAAGTTCTGTGCCACCCTAAATTTTCAACCCGGCATTTAGAATAAGTTTACTAAGGGCTGATTAAGTTCACAACCGATTTAAAAGTCCAAATCCCGTCCCTGCACTTAGTTTCATTAGCGCCATAATTATGTGATATTATTCTATTGCCTGCTTGCTACTAAACGGGACATCTACTTGTTCCATTTGCCTTTCGTACCTCTCTACTCCACAAGCTAAGCTGGTTTATTTTTTATTTTGGCTACTGAAGGAAACCCACTTAACCCTCTTTGTAGATTCTTAATCAATTATTAAATTAAATCTACTTTTTCATAACTTCTTAACATTTTATTTTTATTCTTAACATTTTATTTATGTTGGTGTCAAATAATAATTTATATTTTTCTAAGATATATAAAATCAATATTTTTAAGAAAGAATAACCACATATCACTGTTACGTATATATATATATATATAAATAATTGTTTAAAAAAAATAATTTAAGTGCTATTAAGTAGCACATCAATGCCCCGTGCTTGACAATAATTTGTTGAATATATTTCATGGAATATCTAATTGATTACAATTGTAATTAATAACTATATATAGATATCTCTCTGTGTTTTTATCTTTTAATCTATATAAATTAGCTAATCATCCTCTTAATTTTTGTATGAGTTTAGTAGGTTTTATAACTAAAAATAACTTCAGTCGAAAATAATGAATTTTTATTATGAAGTTAAGTTTTGATAGAATGTTGGCTTTGTAATTAGCTTCAGAGTATTTTGCTTACAATACTATGTGCTACCTATGAATAAAATTATTTACTATTCAATATGAGACATATCTCATATTTTGTGTAATGAGTTACTTTTAGTAAACTGCAAGGAGACGACATAAGTCGGCCGGAAAGTGTTGAGGTTATTAATAAGTTACTTAGCTGAATAACTCAACTTGTGTTATAAACTTAAAAATCTAAGATTGGTGTAGACTGCCTCTCTGAACATCTTAACTAACGTTAATAACTCAAATCTCTCTGATATTATTGTTAGGATACCTAAAAGAATATCTCAACTTGCATTACTTACTTAACAATCTGGGATTGCTGGTACAAGATGAGTCGCCCTGCTGTTGATGATTGGTTATATGACTGAACATCTGTTCTTGCTATATCTACTCAACAAGATAAGAATGTCAGAGTGAATGAATTATCATCTCTGTATAGAAAAATGGTAGACTCTTTGTCACAGTTTCCAACTTGCGTTGCTTTTCTCGCCATTTTAATTGGCATTATCAACTCAATATGATGCGTCTGTCGGAACCAGCTATTAGAACGCCTGATACAACACCTTCTGTTGCATCACTAACTAAATAAGATGAGTCTATTTGATGTTTAAAAATCAACAGGATAAGTGTGTTGGAGATGACAAAATATCTGCTCTCAATAGATAAGGATTAGACTTATAAATATAGTTTTCAATTTAAATACTTAAATACCAACTCAAATATTTGAGGTGGTGGTGGGCCTGCTCTCTCAATATCTAAATTGGTGTCATCAATTTAACATGTTGAGTATATCTGATATTGCTATTAAAATGCCTGATGGATTATCTTCTGTCGTATTACCAACTCAACATGATAAGTTTGTTTGACGTAACCGACTCAACAATATGAATTTGTTCGTGATGACGAAGTATTATCTTTGTAAAGTTACTACGGTGATATAGTACTGCAGGAGTGCTACACTCTACTAGGAGCTCAGAATATTATTACTTTTAATCACGCTGACCTTTTGATTGCCCTTTATTTTATTATCCAATTTTTTAAAAATTTTTTCTTTTATAAATTTTTTAGTAATGCGATCTGCAGTTATTTGCAAGTATAAACTTGTTAAAAAATTTTAAAAATGTTTAGCACAACTAAATCCATTCAAAAATCAACTAAAAAGTTTCAGAAAAGTTCAGTTTATTTAGTTGTGGTCCATTTTGAAGGAAAATGTGTAACATAGAAAACTGAAAAGATCTTAAACTTAACAAGAAACAGAATTGCAACAACTCATGATGAAAACGAGTTCTTCTAAAATAATTTAACCAGCATCTTTTTTTTCTTCGCTTCTCTAACAAAGCAACCTACAAAAGTCAAACAAATTTTTTTCCTTCTCTCAGGGTTACTAAAGTGCAGCAAAAATTTTTGGTGGTTTCCATATTATTTTCGAAGCTGGTTTTTTATTGCATTTAAATTAAGTTTTGGTGTTTCCTTGGTTTTGGCTATATTTTCTTGTCAAAGTCACTAACGTTCGTTGCATATAACCGAAAAGGAATAAAAAATTGGAGCCTGCACTATCAGAATTTCGTCTCTATCAGCTGCACTTTATGCGGTTTAGTGCTGTAAGCGAACACGCACATGCACACTGCACTAAAATCTAAAAGCAATCGGTGTGAAAGTGCAACGAAGTTGCTGTGCTGGTGTGTTTGCCTTATAATGATAATGACAATGACGATAAAGATGATAGGAATGATGTTGATGGTGATGATGATGATGACGATGACTTGTATTTGCGGAATATGAAGTTTGTTGTCTTAAATTTCCTTGAAATTAATTTTTTTTTATTTTATTTTAAATGCACTTTAGAAATGTTTTCTTCTTTGATAAAATTTTCTTCTCTTTTTCCCTTCCCTTCCCGTCTTTTCTCTTCGCATTGCTTTTTTATGGCAACTTTAGCTTTCTTAATGCCCACAAAACCCGAAAATTTTTAGTCAAACTACTTTGTTGTGAGGTTGTTTTTGTTATTTCAGTTGAAATTCCGAGCCTCGTATTTCATTCCCTCATACATTAGAGGCTTCATTATACTATTTCTTTGCTTATCCACACGGCACATTCGATTGTGCCTTTATTGCGATCGTTTGTTCTTGGATTTGTTGGACCGTCTTCTCGTTTATGTAGGTCGATGCAATTTAATACTTGCACATATGTATAGATTCTTTAAGTGTGTGCAGGTATCGGGAACTGCAGCTGAGCTATGTTTTAGTAGCTTTCTACTAATGCATTTGCTATGCAGTTGCCACTTCGGTCTTCGGTATTCCAGCCTGCGTGTCCATAGTATGTACGAGTATCAAATCCCGATGGCTTGATTATTTTTGAAACAGGTTTATTCATTCCTTTCCATATTTATTTCGTTGGTTTTATTTAGTTTCCTATGTACACGAATTTTATTTATTAGCTTTTATTTATTTATTTTGTTTTTTTCGAACATTTCGTTTAAATAACTATAATTAATTTAGTTTCCTTGTTGAGATACGTCTATGTATCAATGATTATTGGTTGTGTATTTTATTATTATTGATACTGAGTTTGATGAAGAAGATTAAAGTATGGTAGATATAATATTGTATATTACAATATATGTTATTCATAAATAGATATATGTGTTGACATATATGGAGTGTTTTACCAAACTACAAGAAATTATATGACTACTTTTTTAAATTGGAATCAGTTCTCGTTTTGTGTTGCTTACAATTCCATCCTCCGGGGATTCTTATATTATCCCAATTCAAATACTAATTAACTGTAACTGCTATTAAGTTATTGCTGCTAACTTAAAGCAACTTAGCGTACGGTTAACTACTGCCTTATTAAATAAAAATAATTATTATATTAAATTCAGCTATCATAATCTTAACTACTGCTCATCGATTTATTTCTCTAATGTCTGCTCAGGTGGAATAGCAGTGCATAATAAGAATCTTAGGATACAATGACGCTAGAAAAATCTAATTAGACTGCAACTGGTAAGAATGTTCTGTTAATGTTAATTTGAATTTGAACTTTATTGATTTGAAAAAGAAAATTAATTAGTTTTAATTAAGTTCTTAATATTCTTTTTTATCTACAAAGTTTAGTGGAATTGCATATAGAGACCAAGGAGACTACTGTGAGACTCAACTAAGGCTAGAACCTTATTAAATTTTCACAAATTTATCGCAGATATCAATCTGTTAAAATTAAGTGGTCATTATGATAAAGACACAGCTAGCTACAGACAGTATAATAGAAGAACAAAATCAAACCGGTTAGTCGCGATTACGATAACCTACTTTATATATATTGCTAAATATTTTAGTGAACCACAATATTTCCTGAATTGCATCAAAATCATCCTGATAAACTTAAGACATCCTGTGTTCACATCGCAGTCAATGAAAAAGGATATATAGGCAGAATAATAGAAGGACACGGTCAAATCGGGTAATCTCGTCACGATAAGGCGATAAATGTATATAACATTCCTTAAAATTTTAATATGTGAACCTTAAACCTTAATATTTTCTTAATTGCATCAAAATCATCTAGACAATCCTAAGCTTCCCTCGATTCACAAAGCACAAAAGACATAAAGGTATACAGGTAACTTAACAGAAAGTCAGGCTCGTCTCGTTACTATGATTAAGCTTATATACATTGCATATACATTGAATATTATATACATTAAGCCACTATACATTACAAAATGAGCTCCAGTATTTCTGTAATTGCATTACAATTAACCAGAAAAGATATCAAGACATCGTCGATTCACAATGCAATGAAGGCAGAAAGAAAAACATATAAATTAATATAATTTTTGGGTTAAACTGGGAAATCTCTTTATATTAAACCAGTTTAAGTATATTGATGATGTGAACGACAATATTTTCTTAATTGCATAAAGACAATCTAAACAAGTTTAAGACATCTTAGATTCAAACGACAGTTTAGGTAAGGTTTGGTTAGGTTAGAGTGGCAACTTTATGAAGTCGAGCTCTTCTAAGCGCAGAGTAAAGAAACTCCACCAAATATTTTCCTTTATATACTTTAATTCATTAGAACTTTCTTTTGGGTACGAGTGAAGGAGATTTCCAACAGTGACTTGGAGTGAAGTGTGGAAAGGAAACTTAATTCCAGTAATTAGTGAAAAAATAGGCTTAGTACTTGTAACTGGTTAAGTCAATTGAGTTAACATAAGTCATTAACTGTTTAGTTTAATTTTAAATAAGCCAATTACGTTTATGTAAGTCATGATACTGCCAGTTGAGTTTAAGCAAAACTTCTAGATCAGAGCCTATATCTAATATTGAACTGAAAGGTTAGTTTAACCATAACTTTTCGATCAAATTCTTTAGAATTGGAAAGTGAGTTTAACTAAAACTTCAAGGTCACTTTCTATACTTAATATCATCAATTAAGGTAACTAAAAAAGTCCTTAAAATGTAATTTGTATAAAAAGAATTCTTGTCATGTTGACATGTATTGTGTGCTCTCACGCATTTGACAACAATTATCATGTTACATTGTCTGATAACACGCCAAATACAATTATCAACAACAAAAAAAAGAAAAAGTAATGAAATGAATACGAAAAAGCAAATACCGTAATATTCAAGAAAACATATAAACATATCCATATGACACCCACAGACAACCCAAAATGTAAGTCAAAAAAATTGAATAAAAGCACAAAACAAGGAGTAAAACTTCAAGAAAACCTACAATGGAAAAGAAAAAATTTTCTTCTTTTTATTATGCCACCCTCAATAATTTCACTTAACAAAAAAAAAAAAAGACTTAAAGAAACACACATACACACCTTTATGAGGAAAATATTGAAAAGGACGAACATGTCTCAAATGGAGGTAGGTCAAGAAGTTTGACCAGGCTACCCGGCAAAGCAGTCAACCGGCAAGTGAAATATGCGTACAGACAAAATGTGGGTCGTTTCGATATTAAATCACCAGGATACTCGATAAGGACTTATGTGTAAAAAGAATAAGGTTGAAAAAAAAAACTACTAAAGAAGAGAAATTTCTAAACTACTATGAATTGTAGAACTTTTTTTTTTTCTTTTTGATATTAAGTCACAGCGAGAGATTGAAATGAAATGAAAGCTTATGCAGCTGATAGCCATAGACGCATTTGAAGAGTACCGTTTTTGGCTCAAGGACGTAAACACAGCCAAGAGCTAAGCAATTGTATAAATGCCATATAATACTGGTTTAGCAGGACTTTACTGTATTTAAATATAATTGATTTCATGCTGTTGCTGTGTAAGCTTAAAGTTATATTTGGACTGCAAGTAGAAAGGTGTACGGTTGATGTAGTATTTCATATAAGGAGAAAATAAAATATTTATAAAGCTGCAGTTGAAGCTTAAAGAACAAGAGTTCTACCAAATTTGATATGGAATATGAAAAGGGAATACTCAACTACATTTATAAGTCAAAGCAATTGAAGGAAGGTGGTGGACAACCAACAGCTTATATAGCACACATTTGTAGGAAGAAATATCCTAACAGATATGTTTAGCTACTCAAAGCTTTTATGGCCAACAAAATATATATAGGAAGTAAGGAAAATAAATGCCTGCAACCTGTTGAAATTTTAGCAACAACAACAACAACAACAACAGCCACCGACTCGCACTCAATGCACTTGAAAGCGTAACAGGCAGCAAAAATGGCAACGAAAGTCAAGACAAAGAAAAACTCGCTTTGTTATCCTTGACGGCGAATTGTTCTCTGCATGTGTGTGTGTGTGTATGCCTTGGTCTTATATTAAAATCAGCCTAGCCATAATCAACGGCGTGTATATGTGTTTGTGTGAGTGTGAATGTGATTGTTGCTCTTTTAGCAATTGTTCGCAAATTCGTCCTTCACTGCTGTCAGCATTAAGAAGAAGCACATATCTAGGTTTGATTTTCTTATACTTATTATCCTTTCTATTTGTATGTAACTGCTAAACAAGTGTTAGTGTGTGTGTAAGCTACTTTTGCCTATCTGGTCTCACATGTCCTGTCTGCAAATTTCTTCTCCTTGTTGTTGTTGCTGCTGCTGATTTTTTGTGGGTGTTTTTTTTTCGTTGTTATTCTCTTTAAGCTATTTTCGACATTTCATTCCCGATTTAGTGGGTACCATTCGTCGTCGCTTACAGGTGGTTGCTGCTGTCTGCTAATATCTAAATCTTATGTTTAGTATAGCCTGTTGCCGACCGATAAAATTAACATTAGAGAAATTTGTTGTTGTCGTTGTTGTTTCCGTTAACATTGTTGATAATATCCTGCAAAATGTCTACAATGCACACATACATTTGTTTTTTTTTTTTGTTGTTTGTCGAGCTTAGCCAAGAAAATTCTGCCGACAAAATTTTCCTTTGTGTCTTTTCTCTTAAAAATTATTTTTTATACTTTTTTTTTGTTTAGTTATTTTTTTTTTCATTACTGTTGACACTCTAACACATATATTTTCTCATTTTCACACCATTTGCCATTTACGTACATTTAAATTTATTTCTGATGGCTCAAGGTCACACAGGAAGAAAAACCATTTTCATTTTTTTTTGCTTTTGTTGTCTTGCGTTAAAAAAATTTCCCCAAAAAAAATTTTTTTTTGCTGCAATTTTCTTTTCTTTCAGATTTTTACTTCTTCTTCAGTTTTTTGTTCCTTTGTATGCTTCTGTACCATACACAGTGACTTCTGTCTGGAGTTGGAGGATCCGCTCTGTATGACTGTAAACGGAAAACATTTATTTTGCAGTCTTGTTTTTTATTTGTGTTGAGTATGGAAAAAATAAATTTTTTTTCGTCTTATACTGAGAAAGCATGAAATTGAAAACGAAAGTCCTGGTGAAATGAAATTTTTTTCTTTTAAACCTTGTACTCCATCAGAAACGCCATACAAACATACGTGCGACGACTCTCTTTTATTTGCTGTTGTTGTAATATTCAGTTTTTCCTTTTGCTGCACTGCCATCTTGTGTGATTTTTCTTTTAATTCTCTTATTTTCATATCATATTTTTTTTTGCCTTTTTGCGAAATTTTTTTCTTTCGCATATTGTTATGTTGTTGTTGGTGTAGTTGTTGTTGTTCTGTTGACTGAAATTCAGTTTTCATTGTTGGCGGCTGACTGCCATTGTGGGTGTAGAGTGGCACGTAAATGTTGTACATATTTCACTTGAAAGTCTTCTTTTTATCAGTCAACAATTTTGTTAAGTTAATAAAGCTCGTATTTGTGTAGATTTTTCATAATTTTATTAATATTGCTAACATCTATTTTAAAGTAAAAAATTAAAATTATATATAATTTTTTATTTTAATAAATAAAAAGAAAATAAACAAATTATGTGTATCTGAATTATTGCCATCACAAATTAATTCACCACGAATTATTTCACCATGAACCTATAGTTGCTCACCTAAAATGAACTTGAGTTATTTTAAGATCTCTTTTTAAAAGAGCTTTTACTCACTTATTTTGTAAATCCACATGCTTGTAGGTGTGGTGAAAAGCTCGATTGTGTGTGATCTTCTGTAGTTAACATTAAATAAAAATTTTTTTTAAAGAGAGCTTTAATAATTCTACATAGATATGTTAAAGTAAGGAAGCTTTTTAATGGTAATAACTTTTTTGTTTCGCAAGACTGTGGGTAGATGATATATAGTTAGCATAACTGGCTTTAGTACATAACAAATCATATATAAAATCAGACCCACACTAGAAGATATATGAAAGGGTGGTTAAATAAATTTGCAATTGCTGTATGTAATATTTTTTTCTTTTGGATCTTTTCTTTCATCCTTTAAAACTGATTATAAAGCAAATTCCATGGAAAGTACCACACATATGTTTAGAGAAATTGGTTTTCCATTTCATACAAGACAATTTTTAAAAAAAGGTGTTAAGGAAAACTGTCATGGGGATAAGAAGTATGTTTTCAAAATATATTTTTTATTGCAAACTTTATACAATACTTAAAAACATCAGAATTTTAAGTGTACTTTGATAATATGATATTTATTACAAATAATTATTATATGTATATTATAGTTGAAGATATATAATAATATAAATAATAAACGGTCCTAGAGAGCAGAACACTGCGACCATAATTGATATAAGAAAGATACAAATAAACGAAACTCATCAAATTCTAGGCAGACAACACAGCCCATCGAAAAGTTAGGCTACACTCAGTTATTTTAATTCGTACGATAATATATTTAAGTTGCGTTTGTTAGTTTGGTGGATTTGTGAGATTCATAGAGCACTAAAGACTATAACTGAACACTCCTACTAAAAATCAGTCGTATTAACAATCCATTAAATAATAAAAAAAGTTTTCAAATCGTTCGCTGCAGGTGTCCCAAAGAGAAAACGATCGAATTTCGACCGATTGCAGAAGGTCGGCAAGTGTTACATTCTTATGACTGTGACATTTTTAACTGGACGTCAAGTAGACTGGATGATTACAATGACGTTATAAACATTACAATGACATTATAGTATAAATGCTAGTAAAACGTGGGATTTGCTATATGAGCTGAAAGCAAGATGGCAGACTGCAACATGAAAGTCACAAAAGGCGCAAAAGAGCTAAAATCATGCTCTCATAGGACCAAAATAAAACAACGCTTACCATTTTTTTCTATTCAAAAGGCAGTGTTCATAGCGAATTTTCAAGAATCAGTTATCAATGGCAGATAGGGAGCGCAGTACACTTAGTGGTGGTTCTATAATCATTGAAAGCCGAAATTCTATGTTCTCGACTGAAATACCAAGAGTTGAGCAATTGATTTTTGTTGCGTGATGTCATAATATCTGCCGATGTCGATATTTTATCAATCATCCATAAATTCATTGAATACATCTCTTGATGAGTCTTATTCGGCTCCGTGTGAACGGAAATTGTTTCGATAATATATTTACTATCAAAAAGGGCCCAAACCATATCCTAATAATTTTGATTGGCAACCTATGTTATGTGGAATTGAAAGGAAATTATTTTAAATAACAAAAAATGAAATCATAAGAATACCAAATTTGTATGTTTTTGCGACTGTACTCATCGGATATAAGACCATTTGTGTTTAACCCAGTATTCCTAAATTTTACAGTAAATTACAGTAAATCATGGATGGATTATTCTCAATCTCTTGTCTCTAAATATTACAATAAAGTTTCAGATTAATTCACAAATGTGCATGAATGAAAAATCCTAAGGATTTTTAATAAAAGTAACTATCATACTCAATATTCCCTAAATGTTAATTTTGTATTAATAACTTTACACTTCAAAGTGAAAAATTTGTTGCTACTTGCAATTTAATTGAAAATATATCCAAAAATATTTTCCTATTGAATACTTTTTTTATAATCTAGTACCGAACTTACCACTTAGAATGAATGGAAAATATTTCAATTGAAAAATCACCATTTAAAACGGCGTCAATTGGTTTGTAAGTTCACCGAAAAAGCCGCAGGATATGTTGTTTTTCTATTGCGATTTGCAGCACAAAAATCAGGAGCAACAAATCCATCATTTCTATACATCGTATATCACAAATACGCGAATAGAACATTTCTGATATGATTCAAAAATATGGCTAAAATATGAATATAAATCCGTGATAAGTTAATAAAAAACATAAAAAAAAATAAGTAAAAAAGTCTTTATAAAATATTTGTTAAAATAAATTCTATGTGGCAGTGAACGATTTGATAGGAGTTTTGATTTGATTTGTTATTTGCGCTAAATAAATATTTTACTGAAAATTAAAATAATTATATATGATAATAATATTAAATAAATATATACCAAAAAAATGGTATTTTAGTCGAAGGAAGCATTAAAAGGATATATAGGGTCGATTAATAGAATTGTCTAGGCCATATATATCTGATAGATCCATAGCATTACTAGATTGATGCCCTTAAAGGCAGCTAAGACATTAATGAGTGTGTCATTAGGCAACTTCAATTGAACTATCTCATTCTAACATTTCGTTCCGTTAGTGACTGGTAGTTGTCAAGAGATAGCGAAGGCACTAAATATTACCATATAACAGTTTGATGTGATTGAAAAAGAGCTGGTTTGACAAAGTCGTCTTGGTATTTGGGTACCATATCAATTACCGCAAAGAAATTTGACTAATCGACTTACTATCAAACCACATAATCAAACCATTTTGGAAGCGATGAAGAATGGATACTATAATATCCAGCGCAAGCGGTTTTGTGACTAAACCCGTTCAGCATTGACAGATGACTTTGACGCCTAGATTAGCGGCAAACATGTTATGTTGGGTGGTTGATGAGATTAAAAAGAAATTATTACATCTACTATCTTATGTTTCAGCCTGCTGCAACGATTAAATAGGCACTTTGCTGCTCAGATTTCAACCAATTTAACGAAACAATCAAGGCGAAGTGAACAGAGTTGGCCAAGAGAAAAAGAGTTGTATTCCACCTTTACAATCATGACAGCATTCTGCGATACAAGATAGTGGTATCAATGCGTTCTTACGATGACTCTGTTACCGACTATTTTACAGATGTCATTAAAGAGAATTTCTTCCTGTTCACAAAGCATGCTTACTTAAAATGTTCGGTCCGCTATTAGTTGGAATCGGGCAGTTGTAGAAGAAGTGTTTAACTTTTTTCCGAATTTATTATTTGCACAGTTTCAATTTGTAACATATTCACAAAGAGAAACACCCAGTCTAAAAGTATGATTTCCTGATAGCTAGTGATTGGTTATATAAGTCACCACCTGAGAGCTCTCCTAGATGTCTTCTCCTGATAGGATAAATAGATGTCTTGATTTGTTCTAATCAGGTTACGGTCATGTCATGTTAGCAATGATTTTATATAAATACTGTTAGCTGCTTAACATCTGTTGTTTTTTTAAAGAACACAACGTTTCAATAATAATTTACAGATACTGATGGGTATTCAGATATCCTTTTGCATGCACTCAAGGGAATATTAGTATACCATCTCGTGAATTAAGTCCCCCCACAGTTTCTTTAATACTATTATATCCAGGAACCAATAGTAAAAATATCATAAAAATGGTGCTGATTTGATTTAGAGCTGTCAGGCAATTCACCTTGGTATGGCCAACTTATCAATCCTATAGTTTCCTTTAATGTCAATGCCCCTGAAATCTAGACGTACTCTAAAAATAATACTTATTTGATTTAGAGTTGCTACGAAATTCGGAGTAACTTCTGATCTTCATATCACTAACTGATCACTAATTCATTTTATGGTTGTTTAGGTATATAAACACATTCATCGTGGTATCAGTAACCTCTTTAGTAAATGGCCTTTTTTTTGACTTTAAGGACTTGTGCTTGAAAAAACTTTACAGTTGTCAGGAAATTCACAACACTTTCTTATGCCCAGCTTGTTAAAGATGATATTTCCTTTATTATAATTTTTTTTTATCTTATTGTCTTATTATTATTATCATATTATCTGTAATATTAATATTTATATTATATCATAACTTTTGAACTATGATAGATAGATAAACAATAAATACACCAATTTAAAGGTGATATAATGTGCTAATAAAAAATTAACCCTCAACCCAATTGGATTAACCGTTTTAGAGAAATGCTGTAAAAATAAGTGATGACTGTACCTTCTGCTCAAAAGCTACCCGGATTTTGTAAATAAAACACCCAAATTTAAATTTGATTCCAAATTTATTTTATCTCCTTCAAAATATGCTCCTTCTGAAGCGATACACATATGCCAACGCTTAACGCAATCTTCCATACACTTTTCGTAGGCCCGTGCAGGTATGGCTTTTAGTTCGTTCGGCGAATTCTCTTTAACCGATTCAATCGAATCAAAACGCTTACCACGAAGGGACAATTTAAGTTTCGGGAACAGAAAAAAATCGCACGGATCCAGATCTAGCGAATATGGTGCCTGAGCGAAGACAGTGGTGCCGTGTTTGGTCAAAAAATCGCGTACAACTAGAATTTTCCATAGTAAAAACCGCTAAATGCACTTGAGGTAGTCTCACATTAACAGCTGCTGTAACCAAACTAATTGACAGATGGTGCTCAAATTTGTACCATATGTGTACCAACATAACAAAAAAAAATTTTTTGAAAAAGGTTTATTACTTAAGGAGTAGTTAACAAACAACAAAATCCGGATACTTTTTGAGCAGAAGGTATATCATGCTTTCAGCGATATTTATATTACAAATAAACTTAAAATCAAAGTTGATGATAAAATATATTATACACAGATAAAAGTTTCTTATAAGTAGTTGAGTGTATAGTATATGGTAAATAGAAATCGTAAGATATTTTTAACATATATAGAAAGTGTGATATTAAGTTTAAGCTGCTATAAAAAGTTTATTTGATAAAGTTTATTTAAAAACAAATAAATTAAATTTACAGCTTTAACATGCCAAAAATGAATAAAGTAAATTCCATTTATAACTTTAAGATATAACAGTTTTAGAATTAAACCCTTCAAATCTGTTAAAAATATTATTCATATAAGCACCAAATTATATTTTTACAGCTTTTCATTAAAATATCTACAGTTAACCTAAAAACAAGCAAATCAACTTAATAATTTAAATATATTTATTTTACATTTTTCTCAATTTTCCGTAATATCTATTGGATCGGTAGCAATGAAGCCAGTTGATTTTTAAATTCAAATATATTCATATCGGCATCAATGTCCTGGCCATGTGGTGGCGGTGAATGCAACCGATTATTTTCTATTGCACTGATTGTCAGCATTTTATTTCGATATATATTTTATAAATATTTCAATTTCTTTTTGCCTTTGATTGCAACCTCAAATAAATTTGTTTTGAGTGGGAATTTTTCTTATTTTTATTACTGGATTCGGAGTGACTGTGGACGCACTATGTGGGCAGTTTGGGTATGCCGAATATTGGTAAATGCCCAACAAACGATAACCAAATACCAACGAGTGTCTCGTATGAGCATTTCCCATAATAAATGCTTTATAACCAGAAAAAAACAGAAAAAAATATTTATGCATAACATGGAGGAGTTGCATTGCATCTAAAATATTGCCATCGCAGGATACTACCACGTATGCAAATTCATATTCAAATTTAATTTTTATTTTTGATTTTTTATTTTTTTTTGTTGTATTGCTTTTCAGCATTTTATAATATCAACAAGGGTATAATTAACATTTTTTTAAATATTTTATTGCATTATAGATACATTTGTTTTTATTTCGTCAGACTATGTTATTTGCTTTTTATTTATTTATTTGCATTGCTTAATTAGCATTTAAGTTTATAGTTTTCCTGTTGAAATCCTTTCGAAAATTTTTCTCATACTTCACACTTTAAAAAATAAACATTTTCATAAATTTAAAAAATCCTTGTCTCAGGCAAAAGTTATACAAATAAAGTAGATTTGGCAAACATATAAATTCATTACAAGGATTTGCGAAGGAAAATCCATTTTGGTTTTCACTATAACTCTACACATTTAACCCCATTTTGATAAGATTTCTTCATTTTGTGCGTGCAAATTGCGTGAGTTCTTCTTTTATGTGCGAAGTAAATTTTAAATTTTCGCCATTTACACATCTGCCTTTTTTTATGTTATCCTTTCCAACACAATTTTGACATAGTCGCGCATTTTAAATTCCTAACACTCGGGCTCATCGAGCACATGTAGACAACATTGACGTGCATACTAAGTCCTTCGCAATAAAATCAGAAATAAAGTATAATCCTATTCAGTATATATTTCGACAATGGTTTCATTGTAGAGGAATAGAATATCGAAGTCAACGCAGATAACAGTGGAATGAATATTAAAAATTATTAAACAAAAACAAGGTATACTTAAGCAATATACTTTTTATTTCTACTGACCCACAATTACGTTAGGTTGGTTTATAACGGCGATTCCTAACTGATCTACTTAGGACCAATTGTGATACCGTATATAGGGAAAAACTCAAGGTTTAAAATTATCTAGAACCTTTGGTGAAGCTCAAAATGCTGTTTAGTGGCAGGTCTGGGTACTCCTAAAGTGTTGAGTCGCCGGTGTGCATGAGCTGGTCAAAGACAGTGCAGATGAGAAGCACTCTCATCATCGTTTCCACAGGTGCGACAGGTATGATTGAAAGGGAGGTTTCAATCTTCTAGCAAGGTTCCCCTAGTCTGCAGTGACCTGTTAGTAAACCTACTATAAGACTGATATCTCTACAGGACATCTCAATGAGAATTTCGAATTTTCTTTCAGTGGAAAGTGGCTATATTGTATACAAATGCCTGCATATCGTTGAGTCTCCACATTTTTTTATTAAAAATTTTATCATTGATCCACAATAACGACAAAAGTTCTGAAAAACAGTCTCTATTCGGCACATAGTGTATGGAATAGTAAAAGTTATTCATTAATATAAAGGTATAGTAATATTAGTGCACGGTTAAGCTATATTTTTCTTCTTTCCTCTGATATACAATTACAACAATAGTTATTAAGAATTATTTACTAAAATTAAAGCATTGTAATATCAAAGCTCTGTTAAGAGACATTTTCTTTTCTTGCAATGATCCACAACTATGGAAACAATCATTTAAAGTAGTATCTATTAAGCTATGTCTTTTTATGTTAAGTGTATTGGCTAGTTTATATCGTCTTTTATTAAAAAATAAAGATCATAATGTGACTGAGAGAATTATTGATAAAAATATTATTTTATTCTTTTCTAAAAAATGTATAAATGAAAAAAGAATGAGTATTTGCGAGGGGGTAGAGGATAGGTTTGGAATGTCATTTCTCACCTCTTAAAATAGAAGATATTTAGATACTTGGATTATATGGACCATTCAAAAAAAAAAAATTTAGAATCATCACAGAAACCGTAATAGGAGACATATCAACATAGAAGACTGTGTTCATGTATACTCAAGATGCAAACTGCAGATTCTGAGCAGAGAAAAATGAGGAGTCAGCCACACACGTGCTGCTACAATGCTATGCGCTAATGCAGAAACGGAACAGATTCCGGAACGGAACAGAATGTATATCTTTATGAAAGAAGCAATAATACTCTGTAAAGTAGGTTCTTTACTAATTTTTATTGACGCAACAATATCACAATAGACCCGACAGTAGCAGTGCCACATCCCATAGTTTTTTTTAGGTTTTTCTATTTCTTTTTATCAAATAACCAGCAAGTATGTACCAATTATTCAGATAAATTTAAAAGCAGGTATGAGTTTTTCCTTAAAAGGTGTTATATATTTCTATATATTGATAAAAATCATATATCTTATCTTATCACATAACGATCACAACAATTTAAATAACTGTACTCCAACAATAAATATAAAAGACTATATATATAGACCATACAACTAAGTGCAAATAGTGTGGCATAATTGCATTTTGTAAGTTGGGATGCGAATTATTAAATCTTCTAACGGTCGAAGAGGCAGGTTTCGGTCGAAACGGTCGAAAGCCTTGATTAGCAGTTTTTATTTTTATGAAAGCAATATTTATTAAAAATATAAAAGAATTTTTATAAAAAACAGTTAATCCTGAGTTTAATGTATATTTTTTTATACCGCATATAATATTGATATATAGAAATTCCAATATAAATTATATTTGCAAAAAAATAAATATTACAATTCTCATTTACTTCAAGTACAACATGCGATTCTAAAGGCATCAAGATAAATAATTTTTATAATATCTTTAAAATAATTTTCCTTTACTTTAATAAACGTAGTACATAAAACCTTAAAAGAGTAATTCAGCACAATTGTAATTAAAATGTTAATGTAAATGATTCCCTTGAGTGAGTATAATATGTCGGTATTACCTTCTCTTTTAGAGTATTCATTTGTGTAAATTAATATAAAGTTTAATTTCGATATGATTCTCTAATTTAATTATTTTGTAAGTTGAAAGACAGGATTTCTACTACTTCAGTTGCAGCCTAAAAAGTTTTACAATGATCCACAACTACGAAAGTAGTCATTAAAAGTAGTTCGAATTCGGAGCCAGGTGGCCATGTCTGCCTATTAGGGAATGTAATTTTAACGTGTCGATTGCATTCACGGGTTATCGTCTTTTTTTTATAAAAGTATATAAATCATAGAAATAATATTTTATTCTTTTCAAAAAAAAATAAATAGCAATAGTGTGTAGAAAGGGGTAGAGAATGGATTTTGGTTATCAAAAGTACGCCCTTCCCCTTCTTAAAATATTTCAAACCTAACTCAATTACCATACTACTCAATGGCTTCTTTTCCTTTCAACAAGCCATTTTTGACTTGGTCTTGAATAGCGATATGCATTAACGGAAATGTGTGATCTGATGAAGCATAATCCGTTGAATAGGAACCTTTGTGATAGAACTTTCCATCTACATGCCTCCAATGTATTATTTTACTTGACTTACGACATGTGGTCGAGCATTGTCGGGTAGCAAAATCACTTGACGGTATTTCTTGGTTGAATTTGGACGTTTTACAAGTAATTCATGTTGTGAAAAAATTGTTTCGTTTCATTTTATTAACTTATGGTAAACCACTGCTTTCTGATCCAATTAAATGCACAACATAATCTAACTTTTAATGTTTCGGTTTGGTGCTATTGCTGGGATAGATGATTTGTCCGGATGAATCTATGATTTTATGGGATAATGATAATTGTAGTAAATTTTTTACTACTAATAATTTTAATCGTATCAATTTGATTAAAAAGTTTCCATCTTTGGTAACCTGTAAGCAAGGTTTGGCAGATCATATCTGATTTTCAATTTTTTCATTTTTAATTCATGCTTAACTAGTTGGCATTCTTCTAGGTCTTGATAGAATACTATAATTATTCCATTTAATAAAAAGATAATGTATCTATTAAATGTAGTCCGAATGGCATTCCGTCTTTTTTTTGTAGAATCTGTGATAATGTGATGTTTTATAAAATAAAACTGTCGTCTATTCTCAACTACTCTTACTTTCTTAGTCGAGATTTAAAATAGGATTAACGATTTTGTTCCACAACGGCTTGGTTAAAAGTTATAAATGTGAATCAATGAAAATTCATGCTTGCTTATTCTTATTTGCAATCATAGTTGCACTTACGCTATTGAAAGCCGTGTTGAATGCTTTCTAAGAACGACATTTAAGAAGATTTATGTCTGTTTGTTTTTCTTGCATCCGTAGATGTAATTAATCATTCCTGAATGCTTTTAAGGAACGCTCTTCAAGAAAATTTATGTATACTTGTTCTTCTTCGTTGCCATAGTTGCACTTGTTCTATGCTGGGTACTATTATTACTAATGTTAAAAGATATGGCACTGCGACTGTCGGGTCTATTGTGCCCTATTCTGAGTTTAGGGTACCTCTCTAAGCCCTGTTGTGTCAATAAAAAGTAGTACTGAACCTATTATCTATCTGCTGGATACTATCTAGGAAGGACATTCATAGGAAGGACTATCTGCTTATTTTTCTCGCAGCCATAGCTCCATTTAGCCAGTGCTGAATACTAGAATAGAAAGACTATCCATGATTATTTATGTTTGCTTGTTCTTATTTTCAGTAGTAGGGGTATGCTGAAGGCTATCTAGGAACGACATCTAAGAAAATTACTCTCTGCTTGTTCTTTCTGCTAAGGCGTCTTTAGACTTATGTAATGCTGAATGCTGTATAGAACGGCTATCTATAAAAACTTATGTTTATTTTTTTCTCTTCGCAGCTATAGTTGCACTTACGCATTGCTGAATGAGATTTAATTTCTGCTAATTCTTGCTCACAGTCATAGTTGTATTTAAGCATTACTGAATGTTAGAGAGGAGATTAGTGTCTAAGGGCGTAGGTGTCTGCTTGTTCTTATTTGCAACAATTTAAGAGATTTCTTTTATTTATTTTGTTTAAAATTAACAGTATAATTATTATGACTTGTCCTCAACGGCTGACATTCTGGCTTTTATTTGAAAGGCGGAATATCTTCTGTTCGGTTAGAGTCTGTTGCAGCACAAAAGATCAATCATGGTCACAGTACTCCGCTCTATTGGGAGTTGGTTAATTTCTAATCTAATCTATTCCATTATTACATGTTCTATAACATAGCTTCCAACAAAAGTTGAGTTGTCGTAATGTCACTTTATTCTTAAAGTATGAAGAACTTATTATTTACACTATTGCATTACCATACGCTTATCAAATGTTTACATCGAACTTAATTGACTTATAATTATATCACAATATACATATTATTTCATAATCAGTATATTTTATAATTCAACGAGACATTTCGATCCACAGTGCATAACAATAGATTATTCAACAGGCTTTTCGATCTGATTTCGAAAGTTCATTCCATATAAATATTTTCTTTTTGTCTTACATATTTAAGTTGTATAAGCTAACAACTTGCAATATCGATGCCAACGGACTAAAAACAAACAAGAAATACGTAAGTGACTGCAGATATATAAGACATTCAAAGCAACAACAGCAAATAACAACAATCATAACAATTCTAATAGCATAAATTCAACTCTATTTGAGCCTTCGCAAAAATGTCTAAAAGGACGTACTCTAATGGCATTACATATGCAGAACGACCGAACAAATCCTGGTTTGTAAGCCAATTTGCACTTATGCTTATCTGATGTCATATCATTTGTATAATGTACTGAATACATGTGCATTAGTGAACCGCACTAACGCGTACACCAACGCGAAGAACACGCAGCAACCAGCAACCAGCAATCAGCAGCAAGGAAAGTCACTCATACGCACTTGAGTGCGTAACTAAAATAAATAAAAGAAAACGGCGCTTCAAAAATGTGCCAAGTTCGCAAAGTTTGTTTAAAATCCTCAATAATACACGGAACTCAGTAGAACTGAACTAGTGAAATAGTCAGAGTAGAAGGAGTGGAAGGAGTTCACGTTATCCTGCGGGGTTCATTTCTAAGCTCATTTATGTTTATAACAAATGCGTGCCAATGTGCGCATTTCGTATCTGGCGTTTGGTGTTTGGCGTTTGGCGTTTGGCGCGAAGCTTTTAAAATATTCAAAAAAATAAAATACAAAATAAATGCGTTTACAAGGCAACTTTTGCTATCTGCGGGATCAGTCCTGAGGCATTAGAATAAAGCAAGTAAATCGCATTCATGCATGTTTCGGCCATAGAAATTCATCTAACGGCTGTAACAGGTAATTGAGCTTTTGTTATGGTGCGTGGAATTGAGTGCGTGAAATGCCTGAGAATGTCTTAAATCGTCCTCGGCGAATGAGCATATGAGTGCGTAACAGTTGCGGAATGTGGTGTATTATTACTCCCGAAACCTAATGGCAGGGATGTAAGAAACTATATAAGACGCACATAAAAAGGATTTGCTGAAATATGTGCGGCGCATCATGTGTGCGTTAGTTGAAATTGCAAATGCGAATTCAATGGCGTATAAGGGAATTTCCCACTGCCAGGATATCTGTATGTGTAGCTACATATTTATAAATTATTCATAGCGCCACAGAGAGTTAAAGTTATTTTTATGTATTGGCCTTACGATGGCAGCACAAAAGTAACTATTATTGCAAATTGAAAAAGGAAGAAATCTGATACAATAGCCGTTATGCATATTTAAGGAATTGTTGTACTTTAAATGTTGGAGTGCTTGTATTTTTGCTATATGAGAATATGTTTTTCCATATCCTTTATTAATAAATGTAATCTATTTTTATTGAAATTAATATTTCCAATAATAATTTAATTAAATGTTAGATCAAAAATAGCTCGTTTTTGTGCGTCTTCTCAATGGTACATCCCAAATAGTACGTAACAGTGCGATATTCACGTGTTTAAAACAATACAAACAGTCAGCAAAAACTACCGAACAAGGCCATCAAATCACCCAAACTCACTAGCATACGAGCTGTTATCAGATCATTCGGGTCGACTAAGCAGACTTTCTACGTCGGTTTTGCCAAATTGAAGCCAAAATACGTGAATCGTAATCGTAAACTCATTGACATCAAACATATATAGCTTATATATCCTAATTTATTATTAGTTGTAACTTAATCTGCAGTGCTTACTACTGAGTTGTTTGTCTACATATCATTTTATTCCATTTTATGTCTATAAGTAATGGTAAATGTTTTTTTACGGATTATATTAACAAATAATATACAAAAAACAAAAATGTTAGACAACTCTATGCCAGCTACGGTACATGGTTTAACCGAATAATAGCAGTTGCTACAATTATTCTTAACAATAAGTTGTTTAAAAAGTATATAAATTAGTTGAAATCAATCTGAATTTGTCTATTTGTGTGTCTAAACCTCCGGTTATTTGCCAACAGAAACCTTTTCACACTCATGATGATCATGATGAACCTTTTCACACACATACAGGATGATCGACCCATGCCCACGTTGTATTGCGTAATACCAATACCCGGACACGGTGAAGACTACTGGCCGGAGAAACGCCAAAAACAAAAAGTTATATACTATAATCTATCTGATGGCAAATTTTATTCTGATTTATTTTGTTATTAAAAGTTTTGACGTGAAATCGCCTAACAGTCGGTACTGCGGCCAGAAGTGTCGGATTGTACCAATTTCACTATTTATTACACAAAGCTCTCTAAAGCTTTGTGAATAATGTCCATAACTAAATCTATAGAAGAGCTCTTAATCTATTCTGGTGTTAGAAATTCCATATGAAACAAGTTTGTTCCGCAAACTGATAGGTATATATATAAAAAAAACAAAAATTGCACGATTAGAACTATAAATAATTAAATGTGATAAAAACGTATCATTAGATATGTTAGAAATATATAATTAAATGTGACTATAAATATTTTATTTCCTGCAGATATAACTTTTCAATTTATAATTTTCTCAAAATCTCTATGTTGTCATTCTTTTTACAGCATGCCTTTTGTCGTCAAGCCTTGCTCCTTACCTTCTGTTACTATATTTAGTATTAAATGGTAAAAACCCATCCTTTACTAAATGGATCAACACATCTATAAGTCGGTCATGCCTGCGTCAAGTAGCCTCTGCCAGCAAAAGCAATGAGTAACTTCCTATAGCCAGTTGGTAATACCAAGTTCCTTCAAATCGTTGGTCATCTTGTCCATCCACGGAAGTTGTAAACCGCTTCTATTATGTTTTCCACCAATGAGTACCGAATCAAAAACTTTTCTCTCCGGAGAATTTTCTTCCATTCTACCACTTATTTGATTCATACTTTGAGTGAAATTCTGCTTCTAAATGAAATAAGAGCAGGGCATTCCCTAAAGACAATTAAGGATGTTCATGTACCTTCAACATTCGTTCGTTAGTTGTCGAAAGTCTAAATGCATTTTAGAAAAGGAAATACCTGTTGAGGCGTATTCAACAGATATTTTCTTTTCTCATTGTAATTAGTGTTTATTTAGTCGCAATCGACGCAACATACATTTTAAACGTATTGAAATTAGTGTTTATTTAGGCTCATAAGCCGCAATGGATATTTCCTTATATTACTGTAACAAGTAATTATTAAAAGCTCATATGTATATTTCATTATCTCGTAGTATTTAGTATTAATTTAGTATTTTACATCTAATAATCTAATCTATTTAGCAGTATTCTACATCTAATCATCGTGTATAAGATAGTTTTACATATACTTAATACATCAACATGATATGTTTATATATGATTATCTATAATTTCGTTTTTAAAAAATACCAGATTCTTATTTAAATATATATAAAGCAATAAATCTCTTTCACATTCTTATAAAATCACATTTCATTATCATGTGAATGTTCTACACAACAAAAAAATTTGGTTTTCTTTATAAAAAATTCTGAATTCTTTTTTGGGTAGGTTTGGGAATAATTACTTCCACTGAATACGTCGACTGTAAAAAAAAATAAAGAAATCATCGCATAAATATTCGGAAACTTCAGTGACCTTCAGTACAGATGAAAAAAAAACCCTATAAAGAAAGCAACCATTTTACTTCACTACAATCAACGCAAAATGTTCGTTTTTGTGAATTTTTTTTCGATCAGCAAAAAGAAAACTCAACTTTATAGGGAAATCAAAAAATGACGTTGTCACAATTGAGCAAAGAAAAGAAAAGTGCAACATGCCCCACTCACAGTCGTCGTGCTGCCATAACTTATATGAGTATCGGTCGCAGCAGCAGCACCTGTTGAACACACTTCACGAGGGGCATTAAATCAAATCCGAACGAGCAAAATTTTTCACCCAAGAAAAAAATATAAACTCTAACGAAAATACTAAAAAGCAACACAACACGGAAAAAAATGGCTTACAAAAGAAGCAAATCCAACAACGATAAAAATAGCAACAAACAAACAAAGCAATAATGGTAACGATAACGATAACGATAACAATGGCAGCAAATAGAAGAAAAACGTGTTGCAACCACTTAGCCTGGTGTCGCTGATGATTCACTAACACCTCACACGGTGCTGCAACGAAACTGGGCCAACAGCAAAACCACAGTACAACAGCAACAATCGACAACAACCGACAACAATCGCAATGATTGCATATGCAAAAGAAGCAAACAAAGCATAGCAAAAGACCGAAGTCAAAGGCTACAACATACGCGCTGCTGACCACGCGCCAATTTTTCCTCCATGTGGCAATGCAAAAGGAATCATAAAAAAAATTAAGTAAAATGCCGGTTGCACAGCAAAGAAAAAGAACACATACCCCAACACAGTGGCAACACTGACAATAAAGCCATCACATCACACACATCGCACACATGCAATGATACGGCAGCCCCAATTGAAGTTCACAGCATGAAAAAGAAAAACTTCTCAAACCAAAGTGGAAAAGCATCGCAGTCAATGCAATACGACCTAGCGATTGCTCGTCACAGAGCAGCAGACTCTACATTCAGCAGACTCCACACTGGCACAGTTTAAATGCAAAACAACAACAACGACGATATCGTCGGCAATTGGGTTATTTGAGTGGATGCGTGACAGGGGGTAGCGCACAGTTAGCACGCAAATACAAGACAAAAAAATGCACTGCAAATGTTGCGAACACCGCGACAATCCTTTGCACCCACTTGTTACGACTGGCAATAAAACAACAGCAAAGTAAGGATACAGTAACATTGCAACATACATTGCAACCAGAATGCTTCAACATATCGCACGTCCAATACTGAATAGCAGCAGTGGCATAAGAAGTGGAATTGGTAAGATGGACAAACGATGCTAGGAATATTGTTGTGGTTGTAGCGCGGATCTATTCAAAACCCCTAGTTAAGGTGTAGTTAGTTGGTTGCAATGGCAGGTTAATAGATGACTTGACTACAATTAGTGATTTTTCTAGTTTCACTATCACATTCCTTGAAAGAAGGAATAAGATTCATTCAACACGACCGCACGTTGTACAAAGCTATCAACTACGGTGTATCTAGAGAGGTAAACTCTATAAAATCAGCAGCACTAAAAGTGAGTACCTAAGAAAGTAGCGCACTAAGTACGGCTGTCTTATAACAGTGAATTCTGGATACTTGGCGACCTCCGATTTCTATTACCCATTTCAAAGTACAGAGGACTCAGTTTAGGATGAACTTCTCCACCCCACTGTTGTAGGAACAAAAATGGAAGTTCAAAAGTATTTACCTCTAATTTCTTCAGTTTGCCAATAAGAAATGGAAGACAATAGAAGAAATGGAATAGGTCCTGTGTGACTTCTTTATTAACATGACACTATATATAATAAAGTCAGATTCTGGGACAGCTTTCTGTAGTTCTCTCTGCTCACTCACTTTTAATACTCATTGCAGAATTTTTGAAAACTTACAGAAAAAAGAATCAATTAAAAATCTTTTCTTTGAATGCTCAGCTCTGACTTAAAAATGAAATAGATTATTAGTAGACTACTTTTTTAAACCTTTGTTAGACGATTTTTCCGTAAGAACAAAAGATTTTTTAAATTACCTATTATCCTTAGTATATCTTAAGGTTTCCTGCTAGGAAAGTGGTAGTTCAATAGTGAAAAATCGCTACTTGTAGTTAATGGAAAGACATCTTCTAATATAGAATATATTTACTATATTTTTAAATTTAATATATTTTTATATAAACTAATGATAAATTAATTTTATTGAATAAAAAATGTATGATAATAAAAAGTGTATGATTCTATTTAAATTTTATATAAACATTGTGGCTACATATTGGCTCTGAGACCCTAATTTTTACTAAGAGCAAAATCATTCGGTACATGCATTTCAATGAGTCTATTTGCAGTGATAGCAATTTATCTATTCAGTATGCTTTTAACGTAAGTTATAGCATTTTAGAATGATTAAGTTGACATGAACATTAAAACGAAGATCAGGAGGAACTACTGAAATATGATAGGGATTTAAACTGAGAAAATGTTATCTGGGATTATAATAAATTATAAAAATTAAAAAATTCTTAGTGGTGATTCGATAGATTTTAAGGTTCATTTAGAGAATGAATGAGATATTCATAAAAAAAATTAATAAAGAAATATAATAAAAAGAATGCATTAGCATTATGTCTGCTAGTACCGATAAAGTATGATTTATCTATACTTATGTTAGTGGCATTCATGTATTGCACGGAATAAATAAGAGATTCGTAGGATTGCTATAGTCGTATAATTACACATATATCAATATAATGCGCTGATAAACACCCCATTGAAATAAATTCCGTTGATAGCTACAGGAGTTGGAAATAACTTATACCTTCATGAAGAGTGAAACTCACCTAAATGTCAGTTGTTCTTTACAACGACTTTAGTTAATAACTACAGCCACAATATTTTCTTTCGGAGTCACAGTGATCAAGAAAAGAAAAATTGTTGGGATCAAGATCCTGTGATATTAGATGTTCAATTCACTTGCTACGTTGCTCCAAACAGTAATGGGTGGTGATTATTGTTTTTTATTATTATGAGAGGTATGGCGTAACTTGAGTATATTCTAACCATTATCCTGAAGCAGGACAAAGGTTAAGTATATATATAGATATAGTATATAGAGTATATATATATATATCTAAGCAATAATTTTTTTTGAAAATATCTCGAGTTAACAGGCACTGGCTCAAAGAGCTTCAACATAATATATAACTTTTATATATTTGAACTATACAATTCTGTTAGCGATTTTGTTACTCCATATTCTGCATACCACTATTGTATATATTAAGCTTCAAAAACTAATATACTATCAGGTTAAGTTTTAATTATATTAGGTTTAAGTTCTTATTTTATAAATTTAAAAATTGTTCCCATATATTAATTAATTACCATCATTGATTTATTAATTTCATTTGAAACCATTTTCGCCATCTTATTCGGATATGTCCTTGCGGTTAAGGGTTAATACCTATATTTATTTTGTATCTCTTCTGTGTCGTTTATTCATTTATTTTTATAAAAAATAACTTATAATCGACTTTAAATATACAACAGTGCACATACCTTTTTTTCCATTTCTTATGTTAACATATGAACACCACACCATATTTTCTTGAAACTTTTGGAGAGGGTGCAATGTTTTTTTTTCTTTCGCTGTTACTTGTACCCCTCAATTCGGACGTAAGTAAGTACATATAAAAAAAAATTTCAACAACGAAACTTTCATATGAAAAAATATAAAATCTCACAAACAAAAAGGAAATAATTGAAAAGTAAAGAAAAACTGCCAAAAAATTCGTCCTTGGGTTGTTGCAGTTTCTTTTTAGGTTTCGAATGTCGCGTAAAAATTTGGTTTTTTCAAAATAAAAAAATATTCTCCAAAAAAATCCTTCAAAAAAATAACTGCAAAGAAAGAAGTTTCGCCGGAAAAAAATAGAAAAAATAGAAAAAACCGAAAAAGAAAAAAATTTGGAAATATTTGAATTTCATACACATGTAGACAGACTGCACTTGTGCCTGCACCACTCAAAGTGGTGTGCCGTAGACAGTGGCACACATAAACCTATACACACTAGGACAACGTATATGCCAGGACATCGTATGCTATTTTTTCTTGCTTTCTTTGTTGCAATGGCGACGCTGCAATGTGATGCGATGCGTTGCGTTGCGATAGGGTGCGGTGCGGTGGGACTAACTCAAACCTCTGCACGTCATATTGAATCTAGACTCGTGAAATAATAGGCGCACAGCAACATTGAAACGGCTGAAATGTTTTGTTGTAGTAAGGTTTGAGGCTGTTGATTGCGCGTCGTCATGTGTTAGCTATTTCTTTTCGTTGCATACTTTTTGGCGTTTGAGTTATTTGGTTCCTTTTACCGGTTTTTTGGTGTTTGCAACATTTTATGCAATGCCATAGACTTCATCGCATCGCATGTTGTCGTCCTTAACGTGTCGACACTGCCACATTGGAGTTTTGTTTGCATTTCTTCTACTTTTTAAGCCACAGCGCAACGTCATTTTCTTTTTTATTATTTGCACGATTATTTACTTTCTTTCTTGTTGGCATTTTTTTTTTTCGGTTTTTGTTTTTTTTGTGATTATTTTTTATTGTAGGTGTTGGTAATATTGATTATGGTAGCAGTTATGGTGTTGATGATGACGTTATTGTTAATGCTATTTGAAAAAAATATTGTTTTTTCTGTGTGCTGGTCGCGCTGCAGTTATTCTTTTTGGCGTTTGTTTAAGGGCAACAACTCATAAAAAAGCAATATTTGAGCAAAATTTTGTTCGAAACGATTTGAAGTTTCCTCATTTTTTTGAGGTTTGATGTTTTTGTTTGATGCTTTGCTTTGCTAATGAATTGAGAGGTTCATCACTTTATTTTATGAATGTGGCTATTCTTTTTTCCTTTTCAAAACAGCAGCAGCAGCAGCAGCAGTTGTTGTGATAAATATCGGCAGCAACACATTTTTGCATTGTTGTGATTGTTGTTGTTTGTGTTATTGTTGGCATTTAACACTGGTCGCATATAATAGTGATTTAGGTTTATTGCATTATCAGCTTCACGATATGTACCAGGATGGCAAGCATATCGTGCAGGAGTTTTTCTTATTTTTTCTTCGAATCAGGCCGCAGGTTTTCCGTCGATACGTTCATACGTACGTACATACGTTCTGTTGGTTTACATTTGTTTGGGAATGTGACGAGCCTCAAGTGTTCGCTCTAAAAAGTGTGGTTGATGCTGAGTGCGGATGCATTTTTTCCTTTTCACAACAATTTGACTTTTTTTTGGAAATTTTTTCTATTTTTGAATTTCAATCGACACACGACTGCACCCCGTTAGGTATGTTGTGGCCTTTAAATTGGATTAGTGCTGGAGTTTTAAGCATTTTAGCAGATTTTGTTACCATAAGTTTGGTCTTTTTTCGGCATTTATAGCAGTTTGCATTTTGTAGATTTTGATTCAAAGTTTCTCTTGATTTTGTTTTTTTCACATTTTAAACTTTTTGGTGGGCTATAATAATTTTGGTTGGCTTCACTGCTGGAGCGACTATTGCTGCACCGTTGGGTGTTTTGTGTTTTGGCACACAATTCATAAATGGATTGTTGTGATGTTTTGTGGATTTATTTGCAGTGCTCGAGCGGCACGCTCAGTTGGTCATGGAGACATGCAAAAAAAGTGGCCTTTGCGGTTGAGTTGTAACATTTCACTCTTGAGAGCATGCAATTTTGATTCCAAAACGTTTGTTAGCTAAATTGCAACAAAGTGGTTAAGGACTGTTAAGTGCCTATTTGAATGTGTTTCTTTGCATGAAATTTGAAGTGACCCGAAAAAGCTATTTGCACCCACTATGGGTACTGGTTTTTTCATTTACGTTTATACTTAAGTTTTTTACAGCATACAATTTTTTTTTTGCTTTGAGTTTAAGCAAATAATTTGTAAATATTTGTATTTCCTTATACTAAGTACAGCAGTTTATTTAAGTTTTTTGTTACTACTCTTTAAGCTTGGATTTAAATAATATAATATATTTATATGTATATAAAACGTAATTGATTTTAAAAATGTATAAACTTGCGGTGTAATTAAATATTTGCGTTTTGATTGATTGCCGCTGCTGTGCAAGGCTCAATTAGTGCATCTAAAGTGCATTTGTGGTGCATGGCAAGTGCCTCTGGAAGTATACAATATATTTTTTAAATTAATTTTGACCGAATCGGTATACGTAGCAATTTCTTTGATCCCGATATGCTATTCCAATTTTTATTTAGCACTGCAGTCAAAGCTATTTGACCCTATCCCTATGCGAGCCAGTTAAGCCAATTTGATTTTATTTTTCCTTAATATTTTCGTCCTTTTTTATTTTGTTTTTGTGTTTTTGTTATTTGTGCAGGAAATGCAGTACAGTGCAATACAGTCAATGCAGTGAATGCACGTATTTGCATTATTTTTAAAAACTGCATTTGAATCAAATAAGCTGCAATCAACTTCTCTGTCTGCTGAGGCATGTATTTGCCAGTTTCGTTAACGTTATTACTAAAATTAATTAACTACAATATTGTAGATAAATCACTACAAGTCTGTGCTCACGTATTTGCCCGTTAAGTGCATTTTAAAATAATGAAAAACACATAAGCAAAAATAATTTTAAGTATTCTGTTTTTGAGGCAATGAGTGTGTTTTTTAAATAATTAAATTAATTAAAATCAATGCCTCGAATCTACTCAGTAGGAGATTTGTTTATTTTGCCTCTACAAGAATAAAATCATGGAAAATAATATAAAATAAGATGGCCTGAGATATTTACACATATATATATTTTATATTAATTCATTCGCATTATGATTATGAGTAGACAATGAGGAACCATATTAATATTTCTACGTCAATAAATTTTATTTCAATTAATTAATATAAGTTTTGTTATATGCCATTGGCCTAAGTGCCTATTGCAATTATTTGAGCACTTAACTGAATGAATGAAATTCATAATGAAATTCAAGAATCCATTAAAAAAAATACAATAGTAGGAGCCATTCAATTAAAAAAGGTAAGGTAGATTGGGGAAAAAAATATTAATTTTAAGTGCTTAAATTTGGTCACTTCCTCTTTTTATTTAGTTGGACATTATTGACCAAGTCCAGTAGCCTCCGTTTAGCCAGCCCACCAAATCAAGTCTTCATATTGTTTTTGGTACCATGATCCTTTCATCGAAGATGCGGACGTTCTCTACCATGCTTTCATTTAGCAGGTTCTGTTACAATCACTTGCCTTGCTAGAACATTTTCTTCCATTCGTACTGAGTAGGTCATTACAGATATGAATCATTTCTGAAGGCATCGAGTGGCATCTGTCAGCCAGCCTAATCAGTAGCTTGCTGTCGCCAGTTGGTACTAGCGTTGCTCACCTGTTTCTTCTACTAAAAATATGGACTTTCCCTTTTGTGTTTTTCATCCAGTACTTTCTGCCATTTACACGATTTGACTAAGCTAGGGAGACCGCTGACTTTTTATTCGCATAACTACGTCACTGTCGAGTTATAGCTCTTAACTCTTATATTGTTTCGTATAACTCGTTGTCAATACAGGAGGGACCATCTTCCGAACAATATTTCTCTCCAATGATCCTAATAATAATGGAATGTTAATAGTTTAGACTAAGAACGAAAGGGAAGGGAACGTATTTGAATTACAGAATAAACATATTTAATCTAACTCGCATGCTGGTAAAACGTATTCACAAATTTGTGGGCATTGTGGGATATTTAAAAGGGTTATGATACCTAGTACTGCAGTTTTACATATTTCTTTTTTTTTTTTTTTGACTGAAGGTGGAAGCATCGAAAGCCACCGTGTGAGACTTGAACCCACTAAATCACCTCTTAGGAACGAATGGAGAAGATTTCCACAGCATTGTGAAAACTTCATTCTAGTAATCATTCCAGAACTAATACCTAGCGAGCTAAATTTATCTAAGCAGTTTTACATATGCTAGGAATAAATATATTTATATGTTTGTCAGTTGTTCTTTGTTTACATTTTACATATAAAACATATGAGAAATTTTTTAATATCCTTTGTGGAAAATTTATTTTTAAGGGTTGCATTCGATATTTTTCGACTTAAATGAGTTGTTTAATTTATAATGAGTTCATTTATATAAAAGCACTTTATATGGTATATCATTCTCATTAGTGACTATAATGAACAAAATCGCCTAAATGAGACAGTGTGAATATGCTATAAGTTAAAAAGCACAGAAACCGTTTGTATGGTTAATGAAATTTACTCAATAAATTAAGCATACAAAGTAAGCAGTGAAAACATAGATAGAAAGCTAATGACACTTTAGATAATAATCAATTAGTTAGTTAATTTTCTTTAATATTTATGGTGTCTCTATTCAGCACTCTTCAGACAAAGAGCTCCTTGGCATATTTCCGCTTTAAAGAATTGGCTGATTTGCTCACAGTTGACATAATAAAACTATCTGTGTTCCAAATAAAAAGTAGTTCTTTCAAAAATCCATGTGATGTCTATGGTATCTATATGGTATCCCTTGTTCTAAATGAGTTCTAAGCTTCCTATTCATTTTTATTATTATAACTATTAAATAATGAATTATTTTCTTATGGAATCTATCAAAAACAGTCTGAGTTTTTAAAAACTACCCCCTTTTGTAGTAGTAAGGGAAAGTGAATGGTATATTATACCAACCCCACTTAAAGTTTATTGCCTACCTAAGACATTTGAAGCATTTTTCGATTAAAAAACTCATCTAAACAATTTATGACAGAACGTAAAAATAAAATTCAAAATAACCAAAACTGTAACATAAAATTTGGAAGACTCACACTTACCGAATCTCTAACTGCCACTTCAACGACATTTCGGTACTTATGTGCCAATGGGCAAATATCTCATTTTAGAGTTTACAACTATGCGAAACATAAATTTAGTAATAATATTTGGCGAATACAAAGCGCGTGGGACTGTGGACAAGTTTCCAATGCGATGCGATGCGATATGATGCGATGCGATACATTGCGATGTCGTAAGATTTTTGTTGCGTGTTGCAATTTCAAATTTTTGTATAGAAATACGAAGAGCATTAAATGAGGGAACGTATACGCCACGTATAACAGAAAAAAAAATATAAATAAATAAAATAAAATATATTCGAATAATATAAAAAGTAAGGCTAAATAATGCGCTATAACAGTTTTTAATGCTTACAATGACGTCGCGAATGTTTCGCTAATGTACGAGTATAGAGTAGGCTATGGTTTGGTAGGCTTGGGGTTTGGTGGGCTAGGTGGTCTGGTGTGCTTGAGTTGGTTTGGTCGGCAATTGACTATAATGAAAATGAAATGCTGATGAAGATTAACCATTAAAAATGGTGAGTACCGAAGTTTAGTGCTTTAGTCGTAATCGAATGATTGTCTTTTGTAAAGTTTATGTTTATGACTCAACTTCTAATCACAATTCTATGCAAGTTGAGTTTTCAAAATTAACAAACAGAACAAAAAAAAAATGGAAGAAATGAAAAAATAAATAACAAGAAATGGGTATAGAAATAAATAAATAAATGTATACACAAAAAGGCAATGAAAAATATATATGAGCAATATATATATAAAATATATAAGTGTAATGGCTTAAATAAACATTATATTGCAAAATAAGCAAAAACAATATGCTATTTTGTGGTATTTTTGTTAGTATCTTCACTGTAACTTATAAGCAGATTGCATCAAAGATTGCTGAGATAAGCAAAGTTTAGCTTGATTGATTGCTACTTTGCTTAATACTATACCGCTGTTAAAGATATATGTTGCGATATATATATATATATATATACATACATGTATTTTTAATATCTTATCTATCGCTCGTAATTTTACATCAGCATAATATATTCATTGCTGTTATTGTTGTTATTGCAATTTTATTTTTTTCTGCTTATATTGCCGTTACGGTACTGTTGCCGTTACAAAGTTTCTAAACTTTATGATTAAATATAAAAACTGTTACAAAAAACTCCATTTTAATACGCCCCTGTTATTAAAAAAATGGCGTAAATAGCGCTGTTTAACTGCATTGTAACTGTTGTTTTATGACAATGAAACTCTAAAAGCAAAGCAAAACAGTTACATGACTGGGTTATAATGGCACACTAAAATGGTCCCGATCGTTCAACAGCCCCATAGCTACATAGCCATAGCTGCTATGGTATTGCTACTATGACATACATTCATCCATTCATTCATCCATCTATACATTCATCCATCCATCCAAGCATGTTATAAAATCAGCTTGCTTAGCATGAGCGTTTCAAAGTCGTTTCATTTTTAATTTCCGTAATTTCGAAGAAAAAATTTTGTGTAATATAAAAAGCAAATGTCGAAATTTATAGACTTTATTTAACCGCCTTTGCTGTTGTTACTGAAACTCTTCTCTTCTTCTTGTTGTTGCTGTAACTGTGTTAGTTGTTGTTGTTGTTACTGTACCGTCGCATCATTTTTACTAAAAACCAAAACCATCATTTCTAGCGTTGTAACTCGCATGTTAAAATGTTGCAGCTATAAGTTAAAATATCTCCAGTTCATTCCACCAACACTTCACCTTCACTCTGCAGCAACTAAGCAGCATAGAACCAACCAACCAACCATCCATACAACCACCTTAATTTTTATGCATTTTTTGTTTATTTTTGTTTGTTGTATTTATGTTTTTTTTTAATTTTATAACTTTTTTATTTTAAAAATGATATTAAAATGTTAAATAACAACAACAAGCGCAACAAAATATAGCCAAAATACCAAATTTTGCATTATGGCTTTGCGTTAAGTTAACCGAAAAAACACAACAACAGCAATATTATTGGAAGGAGCATAGTAGAGTTGGAACAGTAGCGTGTAGCAGCGGCATCAGCTTCAGAGTACCAGAGTAGCAGAGCATCACAGCATCAGAGCATCAAAGCATCAGAGCATCACAGCATCAGAGTATCAGCGGTAGCCGTTACAATAACCTTCCTAGCTATGGCAGTTGTATAATCGTTACTATATTATAGTATATGTAGCAGTAACGCAACAGTCGTAACAAAAGCAGCGCTGCTACTTAAACGAAAAATTTAATGACAACACTAAAAAGTTTAAGCGTTATTATTTCTAGGGTAAAATAACGCGCGGATGACGCGCGTTCAACAAAAAATATGAGGCTGTAAAATGGCAAATTCATGACCCAACAGCGACCTTAACGCATAACATTCTAACTATAATTTCCTCCACAATAGTACAGTAACTAAGCGGCGTATGTATCGACTTACAAACTTAGCAGGCCACCCCCAAAGGGTGAACCACATTACAGAGACCAGTGCTGCACTGCAATCGACTGTATCGACTCTATCGACTCTATCGAGAGCGTAAGAAGTATTGTCAAACTTTTTACTTATAATAAGCAAAAATTCTTGACAGTTGTAGCGTGCAATCGTAGTGCCCGTAAAGGTGGTAACCCATGTTCCACCGTGTAGCGCTTCGATTATTAACGTTATATTGCTGGAACGACTAAAATTACTGCAACAACCCGAAACAGCGCACATAACTCAATATTCGACATCCTTGCCTCTAGTAAGAAATTTCGTATACTGCCGTTACTTACTCGTTTCGTTGTTGTTGTTCCTGTTGTTGTTGCTTTTTATAGCCCAAGGTTGTTATGTGTGCATTGGGTGGCGTATTGTGTGTAGGGTGTAGGTTACGCTATACTCACTTCAGTTCAACTCTCTTCAGTTCAGTTCGGTTCGGTTCAGTACAGTTTGGTTCTGCATATGATTTCATGAGCGCTTGGTGGCAGCAGTTAAGGCTTTAAATTTTTGACTCCATTCATTTGCCATAGTGTGCGTTCCCATTGGTACTACTACTACTTTTTCTTCATCTTCATGCTGTTGTTGTTATTTTATTAGTTTTATATTTCGTTTATGTTTTGTTTTTGAAGAAACAATTTTATAACTTTGTTGTGCACTTTTTTGGGCCCCTTTCACCGCTAACGTCTTATTTCTAGTTTTCATGGCATTTTGGCAGCGGTAGTATATATGGTCTTTTAATGTTTGCTACTGTTTAGCTTTACAACGCTCCCTCACCACCCGTTGCTACCCGCACTACCCAGTTGGGGGGTAGTGCGAGTATCTGTTGTATCCTGGCTGTTTTGTAATTTTTCAAATCTTTGTCTTTAATGGACCATCAACCTGCATTCGCTGGTATGTTTGGCAGTTTGGTCGTGGCTGTAAAAATGCGTTTTAATGGTTCAATAAAATAAAAAAGTTTACTATAAACTCTGGAAAAACAATTAGCGTAAAAAAACCGTTTTCAAATTTGCTTCTATATTTTCTGCTGATGTACTCGTATTTGTTATTTTATGTTGCAAACAACAATTTTTTTCTTCCCTCTACTGCAATTTTTTATTGTTTATTTATTTATGATTTCTTCCTCTTTTTCTGCGTCTTTGTCTTTGTCTTTTTTCTACTAAACTCACTTTGAAACTATGTACTGCTCTTCCGGCCCAGCTTCAATTTTTGGCTTGAGTCAGCTTCTTTCGTTTATGTTTATGTCCTTCGGGTGTTGTGCATTGTATAATGTAAAGTTTTTAATGGTATGTAAAAGGTAGTAAATTCCAAGAATGTATTCAGTTAAAGATAAAGCAAATTTTATGAAAATAACCAAAACCCAAAAATTTTTTAACAGAATTGCTTGTCGAAGAATATAGGCAATGTGCTATGCTATACTATATGTTTCCCACAATATTTTTGAATTTTAAATATAAGTTAATGATTATTTTAATAAAACAATTTTCATAGATGTGATTACTGTAATAGCCCAAAAGAAATTGTACGAGCCGAGTTGAGACCCACGCAATCCGGCACCTGCACTTAGATTCCCTAATGGCAGAATCATGCGATATTAATCGATCGCCTGCTCGCTAACAAACGAGACTTTTCGAGATAAACAAGTTCATGTCTTATTAAGTAGCAATCAGGTGATCGAATAATACCGTTAAGGATCTCCGTGAAAGGAATCCGATCCCTGCGTTTGTTTTCATTAACGGCAGAATCATACGATATTAATCGATCGCCAGCTCGCTAACAAACGAGACTTTTCGAGACAAACAAGTCGATGTCCCATTTGATAGCAATCAGATGATAATACCGTTAAGGAATCTAAGTGCAGGGACCGGATTTGAGAAGCCGCGAGTGTTAACTTATAGTTAGGACATGATTTTAACAGTTATTTAGTTAAGTATTCACTTTTTTCGCTGTCCGATATCTAGGTTGACTTGGTCTTATTTAGACAAAAAACGCACAAGTCAGCTACTGCAACTAAGGTGAAACCTGCTCAGCACTACGGTGTCTGTGTTGATCGGTTACCGCATAATAGGAAGGCATGCTATGAGATTGGGTCTGCCTTACAACAACTTTTCTGGCGGCTATGACTGTGATGGTGAGGAGGAGACTGTGCTCTATCTCATGTGTCAGTGTTCTTCTTTAATTGGAAGAAGATTATAAATCTTAGGGGCTCCTTTTCTTACTAACCTAACCGAGCTGTCATCCTGCAATATTAGGCACTTAATCAAATTCATAGAAGTGTGAGGTTGATTTACTTTTATTTAATCGGGGCGTCGTTGCCTTTTTAGTATTGGTCGTATACTGAACTTTTAGTCTATTTTCGAATCAACGCTATTCCTATAGTACCACAATGGGCCATTATTTCAGCTAAAATAGGGTGTCTTGGATACAAGGTCGCCACTCTAACGTTTCTACTTATTTATTTTTTTTAAATTAATGGATAATAATCGTAGTTAAATATGAGCAATATTATTTGTTAAACCTATTCATAAAACAATTATTTCTAAATTTCAAAAAACTTAGTGCCAAAAATATGACTTTTTGAAATTTAGTTTAAAATGCAAATTGTCCAAAACCAAAACCAAAATCTTCCAAAAAAAAAGAAAATTTTAAATTTTTACCGAGATAATGAATTTTTTATTTTGTAAGATAAATTCATAACAAAATTTTTATTCCAATCGTAATTGATAAAGTCAATTTATGTCAAAATTCCCTCTTGTTTTCAAAATAAAAATTATATATAGATGGGACCTTTACTGCTAATTTGAGCTATGCAGCTTGGATAAATTTCATTGTTGCAGATCAATCACTTATAGTTCAGTTTAAATTATATATTGGTCTATGTGTTTTGACGAGACTTCGTAGGGAAAAAATACACCACACACCGGCACTTCCTTGAAAATATATACATTATGTTTAATATTGTGTAAAAACACTACCAAAAAAATACTTTATTGAATAGCCTCTCTTGGCACAACGCTCTTGTTAACTTCAAATAATAATTTTGATCTTCCTTTGGATATAATTGAGTCTGCAAATAATGTTAACCTTTTTTTAACGTTACTACATATATTAATACATTTGCTACAAAAAATATATATTTTGAGGTGCATTTAAAGTAAAAAGTATTATTCTAAGCTAACTGTAAGCTGGGTCTTTTTACAGATTAAAATGGTTCAGAGATCACAGAAAAAATGAGAGTAGATATTTTTAATTTTTTTCTAGTTAGAAACAATATTGTGCCATTTTCAGATATCTCGTTGAAAAAGTAGCGAAGATAAAGGATGTCTTGTCTAGAATCCCTAACCTACTAATAAGACTTGTCCTTTGAAATTACTATACCAACTTTAAGCTGGGTTTTTTTTACAGATTAAAATGGTTCAGAGATCACAGAAAAAATGAGAGTAGATATTTTTTATTTTTTTCTAGTTAGAAACAATATTGTGCCATTTTCAGATATCTCGTTGAAAAAGTAGCGAAGATAATGGATGTCTTGTCTAGAATATTTTTAATATATAATATTTTAATATAATATAAAGCACGTACACAAAAAATATGTTTCTTTTACTATTGTTCAACCGATTATTTTTCGGATTTTTATCAATCAATAGCGAGTATGAGGCATCGCTACAGGTGCTTTAGATAAATGAAACAGTAATAAAGGTTTCAAATTAAGAACAAGAAATTGTTCTTTATTGTAGGTAATGCATGGTATCACAAGTTATATATGGATATCCTATCTTCAAACTTAACCATTAAAACTACTATTGCTCACAAGCTTTAATAAGTGAGCGGCGGTTGAAACGGGTTTGGTGCGATTGTCATTATTTTCCGAAAGGAAACAACAATGTATTAAAATGGATACTTCTTAATATGATTACTAAGTAATTAAAAAAATGACATAAATACAACTGAACTTTGCAAGATCTACCATATTTAACTGTTCTTTTTAAATGCTTTAAATTCATTTTTTAGAGTAAAACAAAATATACTTTAATGCTGTATTGATGTTTTCAACTCTCTTAATTTTTAAAATAATTAAGTACTTTATATTTCTAATTATTAATACCTTACATAGATATATCGATAATCCGCTGATACTAAGTGATCCACTTAGGCCTATAGACCCCTTGTGTTGCCATATAATTTAAAATTCAAGGATTGAAACCACTTAGAACTTTTAGCAAAGCTTATAATTGGATCCACTTAGTCTTATAGACCCATTGTGTTACCGTATAATTTAAAATTCAGGGGTTAGAACTACTTAGAATATTTGATTTTTAAAGATCTTTAAAATAAGAAAGGTCATAAAGTGATATAGCGGTGCCGCACATGTTCTGAACAAAATCAAAACAGGAAACACTTTCATTGTCCTCTCCACAACTGCGGCAGATATGGTTTAAATGGAGATTTTGTCTCAGCATGGTTACCTGATACAGTGGCCTGTAAGTAAACCTGCTACTAGACTGGTATCTCCATAGGGCATCTCAATGAGAGAGTTTGATTTATCTTTGATATTTGTTTTAAAAGACTTGTGGTAATTCAGTCGATAGAAAAAGTGCTCTCCAATAGATTTATCGTAATTTAAGAGGAAGCAAAAGTATTAGTCAATAAAATCGTCTATATTTATCAACCAAATTTGATTAAAGTTTTGATATATATTTTGAAATGAGTAACATTATTATTTTATTAGAGTACTAAGTAAGAAAATACATTTTTGTTATATTTGATAAGTGCTATTCCATCCATAAAATATACACAATGTATTTATAGTATAAAATTGGTTCAGTGAGAAATATTCGAAAATTCTCTAACCCAAAAACGCGTAATAAACGTTCCGAGCATTAAATATTTAAAACCTATTAAAATGCTAACGAAAACATAATAGTAAAAGTGAAACATCGCCAACATTTATGAAGCCATCAATAGCTTCTGATAGATGGAAGTAAGGCATTTATTCGTCGTTTTTGGGCAAATACGCGTATATTTGGACCCACATAAAAACAAGTCGTCAAGTACAAAGTTTGACTGCATTTATTGCCCATTTCGTCGATAAAAATAAGAGCTACACTTAAAAATAGTAATTGCGAAACTCGACCGTAAATTCCGAATCAAAAAACTTCAACGTTTAAGCCTTTCATGAAGGCGTTACTGTTAACGAACGTCAAGGATAATGAAATACTAAATCAAATAATCAACGAAATGAAACTAAGGCGAGGAAAACTTGGGTGTGGTAAATAAAACTTGTGGTTAACAAATCAAAATTTAATAAATTTTTCAAAAATAAAAAATTAAAAAAATAAAATTGAAATAAAAAACATTTTCCATAGCGTCTTTGAGTGGGTGACTTTAATGTTCCTTACGAAATAATTTTAACATTTAATGGAGAGAAATGTTACTCGCAATGCTTTGTCATTTTTATTAGCATTATTAGAGAAGAAGAGAGAGGAGTTGACCAAGCAGTAACGAATTTTCAGTTGGTGTATGCACTTAGAAGCATTTGCGGTGCACAATACCAGGGCCTGATTCGTCATATTCTTGTTTGGAGATCCACATCTGTTGGAAGGTGGAAAGTGAAGCCAAAATAGAACCACCGATCCAGACTGAGTATTTTCTTTCTGGTGGAGCAATGATTTTGATTTTAATAGTTGATGGTGCAAGGGCAGTAATTTCCTTTTGCATCCGATCAGCAATACCTTAAAGAGTATTAAAAAATTGTCAGTTACTCTATAAACTGAGAGAGTAGTATTTAACAAGCTTACCGGGATACATTGTGGTGCCACCGGACAATACATTGTTAGCATACAAGTCCTTTCTGATATCAACATCGCACTTCATGATTGATTGGTAGACAGTCTCGTGTATACCGCATGATTCCATGCCCAAGAATGAAGGTTGGAAAAGTGCTTCTGGTGTACGGAAACGTTCATTGCCAATGGTAATAACTTGACCATCAGGCAATTCATACGATTTCTCTAAAGATGTAGAGGCAGCAGCAGTAGCCATTTCTTGCTCAAAGTCAAGCGCAACATAGCATAATTTTTCCTTAATGTCGCGTACAATTTCACGTTCAGCGGTTGTGGTGAAGGAATAACCTCTTTCAGTCAAGATCTTCATCAAGTAATCAGTCAAATCACGACCAGCTAAATCCAAACGGAGTATAGCATGTGGCAAAGCATAACCTTCATAGATGGGTACGGTATGTGAAACACCATCACCAGAGTCTAAGACAATACCAGTCGTACGGCCAGAAGCGTACAAAGAGAGTACAGCTTGAATGGCAACATACATGGCAGGTGAGTTGAAGGTTTCAAACATAATTTGTGTCATTTTCTCGCGATTGGCTTTAGGATTCAATGGAGCTTCAGTCAGAAGTACTGGGTGTTCTTCAGGTGCAACACGCAATTCATTATAGAATGTATGATGCCATACTTTTTCCATATCATCCCAATTGGTGATAATGCCGTGCTCAATTGGATATTTCAAAGTGAGAATACCACGTTTGCTTTGTGCTTCATCGCCAACATATGAATCTTTTTGACCCATACCAACCATTACACCTTGATGACGTGGGCGACCAACAATTGAGGGAAAGACAGCACGTGGTGCATCATCACCAGCAAAGCCAGCTTTGCACATACCAGATCCATTATCAACGACTAAAGCTGATGCTTCTTCATCACACATTTTGGCTGAGTTTTATTTTAATGACTTTAGAAATATATTAAATTAAATAAATTATTATTATTGGTTTTCAAAAGTTAAGCGGTTAATAACTTTTAATATTGTTTATAATAATATTTTATATTAATTATATATAAAATATAATATTTTATATTTATATTAATTTTTTCATTATATTAGTTTTAATATTAATTTAGTTTTAATAGAATGCTTAAAATTTTTTTAAAAAAAAAATTATATATAAAATATTTTTTTATATATTATTTATATATAAAATATTAATATATATAAAATATATAAAATGTTTTTTTTTTTTAAATTAATATTCATATATATATATTTAGGTAGTCTCCATTTTATAATTTTTTTGTGCTTTTTTTTTTTTATTAAATATTCAATTTTTATATATATATATAAGGAATATTTATATTCTTTATCTACTTCTTTAAATCTCTGATGCAGTTTTTAATTTTTAATTTTATCAACTAATTTTTTTTAATTATTATAAAAAAAAAACTTTCAATTAAAATTACATACACGAGACACTGAAAAATTTCGCAATACAACTGACGGCCCTTGGCTCCGTGTGACTTCTTTCAAAACAACGACTAAAGTGATTCTAATTTGATGATCCCAACGTCTTATAAATTAGTTTTCTCAGTTTTTTTCGTTGTCTCATTTGTCATTTGCAAATCAAAATAATGAAAGTATCTCAAAATTTCCCAGAAGAAAAACATCTACTTGTCTTTGAAAAACAATGAAAAAAATTGAGCAGATTTCTTGACGAGTTAAGTGAGATAGAAATCTTACTTTCCGTGGGAGCGGTTGTCGGATATGAGATGTTCTATTATTCTCCGAACTGACGTTTCTTTGACAATTTTGATATGTCTTCTTTGCAGGGCAAAGAATGAGAGAATGGATTTTGGGCGAACAGGATTATTTTTTTGTTTTGAATTTTTTTATTTTATTGAAATTATAAATAAATTGAATAGTGCATAAAACTATTGTTTTGTTGTAACAATTCATTTAAATAAAAAATCACCATAGATGGTTCGCTATAATGTAGAATGTGTTGCTTGATCAGTAATTCATTGAAGGCACAGTAATCTCTAGTGAATGATGACACAATGCATTTAAATAATTAAATTTATAATATATATTTATATAAGTAATACTATAGTTAATGCAAGCGCAAAATTTTATAATCGTCTGTAAAATGTAGGGATTACAGATTATTGATATACTTTGTTACCTATGAATCAATAGCTTTCCATAGAGAGTAAAGCATTTATAATTAGGAATTAAGTTTTAAATTTTACACACATATATGCTTATATTATACTTCTATTTTGAGTCCCTATACCTAATGAGGTGAAGGTACTAATAAAGATATAACTTATGATCAAGTTTTTCTGACATATTAATTTTTTTTGACTCACACAGTGAGTCGTTATGAGCATATGTTACAATGCTCATAACATATGCTGACGAGGTGTTGGAACAGTGCCAACGAACATGATTTTTCTACATCGAAATTTCTTTAGCGATGATACTTACTTCTTGATGGAGTGATACATCATCAAACACAATTGTTTCATCCGAGATAGTCATAGTTCACAATTAGTTTTAAAAAACCATTGTATCCACAAAAATCACTTTATTCTGTGGAATTTAATTTGAACTAGTACTTTCCGTTTAATAAGACGAATGTTTAAAATGTACTATCAATTCCAATCTCGATTTCCAAATCGAGTCACAAGAATAGCAACTTTTTTAAAATGGAACTGGAAATAGAGATATAAAAATTTAAAATACATGATTTCTTTAGAACAGTATCACAAACCAAACGTTCTGTACATTCTATAATTTAACTTTTTTGTGATATGAATTGGTCATCCAGATTATACGATTTGTAACAGCTGGTCTTTTTTGGGATCGAGGTCGTAAAGGAAACGAACCTTTAACTAACTGGTTACTAACTTTGTTGCCAACCAGTTCAACTTACTCATATTGTACGCGTATTCACACATAGGATGAGAATCTTAAATTATCACCGCTTTGTTAACATATGTTTGCAAAGTTAAGACCGAACTTTTATCAGCTATTTGTTAAAAAGTCATTCTCAAATCCCGGTCACTCAGAATGGCTCAAAGTACTAAATAAGAGACAATTTATTTTTTCTTTAATGATAATTCCCCAAATGTTTCAAGAAATCTTCTTTGGGTGTCTTAATCATAGTACTCTCTAAACTTTTCTTTTGACAATGGAGATTGTGACGTAGACAGGGCATGTACTCGTTGCATCTGGTATCTCATGATTTTTGTTTTAATGCTACTGCTGTTTTAAGCTCGAGATCGATAAGATTTGTGTAGAAGTTTGTTTGCTAGTCGTATGCAGTTATTGTGATCATCATAAGACTGATACTAATCAGTATAGAATGTGATACTTCTTTTCCAAATTTCATCAAGATTTACATTGTTCTTGTGGTATCTCTGTCATCACGATCGGCGTTCGGTAAACTCTAGTACTCTTGTTCCTTTGACAAAGTCCACATGCCTCGTCAGAATTCTTAATTTGTCGTTGCATTCTCGTCTATTTAAAAACTCTCTCTGACTGTAAATTCGAAAATATGTATATATTTTAACGGGTTCAGAGGCTCAAACATTGGCTGTTCTTGGCAGTGTGTCCGTTATTGAAATACTGTGTATTGTAATATTCGTAAATACTTCAGTATTTCTTTCACTTGAGTCATAAACAGAAAAATTTTTATCTTTTCAAAATTGGTATTTGACCACTCTGATTAGTAGAATGATGAGTCATATAATAAGGCTTGGTAATGATAATATTTTTTTGAGTTTGATCAATATTTATTGCTTGATGCTTCATCATAAACGGAAAATTGAAATAAACATTTACCTATTTTATTTTCAAGAAGATAAATATGCTTTTTAAATAAGATTACGATGGTAAAAAAAATAAGCCGATAGAACTCTGGTTCGAGCAATGGTTTGCTAAATTTGCTTTAATATTGATACTAAAAGTCCATCACGTTCTAAACAAAAACCGGCAACGAAAAAATAAAGACATTGGCTGTTGTAAATCGCCAAACATCACTTCATGATATATTTAAAAGATTAAATTAAGTGAATTCAAGTAAGTAGATCGTCTTTGTATTATTACTTCAGTAAATCACGATAAGGATTTTGTTCATAGCTTATGTATCATTGGTTCACAATAAAGTAATTACTTTATTTAGTTTATCTAAATTTAAATTTAAATGTTAAAAAAATTATTAATAAAAAGTTTGGAATGATATATTGAACCCGACAAGTTAAGCTATGACATATCTGCATAGGTAACGGACGAATGACAAGAACACAACTACTCTACAAGATGATATGGGCGTCTTAGACAACTATCTAGGTACAACTATCAGAATCAGAGATTAGTTTTGATCACTTATGACCAGGTCATCGAGGTTGGCGATGAAATGTCGTGAATATCTTTCATAAAAATAATCACGCATGAAGTCTGTGAGTTTTATGTTACATTGGGAATTCCGGTGAGGAAATGGCAGACAAAATTTATTGGGAAATAAGCAGCCTCGTTGCTTGTAGGATGTAACAATTTAGTGGTTTAGGAAGAGATGATTTGTTTTCATTTATATAGAATTTAATCAGAATTTGTTTATAGAAATTTATCTAGGCCAATCTACCAAGAATATTGCGACCAAAATCACTTGCGGGCGCTTTTAACTTATATCAACTTAAAGAATGTGAACATTTAAATAAAGAAAAGTTAATAATAATTTCACAAATTTTGACTAAGCAGTGTGGATTGAATTATTACATTGAAAAACTGAGATTATAAACTAAAGAAACTTGAGGGTAGTATTTTTCATTCGTGATTGTATATTGTAGATGGAATAAACAGGTGGTTTTCTGAAGCTGGTTTGATAATATACTGTAATTTATTGAAGAAATTGTGTTTAGTGAGATGTGACAAATTAGTGACAAATTCAATGAAGAGGGACAATAGATTTCTAGGTTAAAACAAAACTTCTCAACTTAATCATAATTAATTTGTATTACTTTATTAACTATTTACATACAAATCCTGAGTTTTCTCATTTACAAAAATAATATTACGTACTCAGTCGGTTGTATTTCAAATTTATTTTAATTAGTTGATGTATTTTAAATATCTACACAATAGAAGGTATACATAATAGTATTTATACAACATATAATATATTTGTTTTGCTTGTAATTTTGACAATTTATTAATTTCTAATAAAAGAAAACACATATTTAAATCTATTATAATAAAATCAGAACAATAAATACTCAATGACACTAACGAGAAGATAAACCGAAAAAGTATAGGAATGGGTCAGTAAAAGTAAAATAGTATTTTTTATGAAATATTTATACTTGCTTCCCTAAATGGACAGACAAAATAAATTTAATATAAAACTGAAAATATCCTCCTCATTAGAAAAAAATTAATTAATTGAATAAATGAGACAGAAGCACTGCAAAAACACTTAAAAAATAAAAATTAAATCAAAATTAAATACAAAATTAAAATCAAAACTATTTTTGCCACATCAAAATTAAATAAATTTAGAATTTCTCACTATTACAAGATAAAAAGACTAAAAATGTGGAAGACAGTGGAAGAACGGAAAGAATTCGCAAGGCACGAGCGGGCGCATTTCTTCATTGGCAAGAATCGCTCGCGTCTTCATTTGTATCTCGTAGTGACAGGAATTTATGCAGCGTTGTAGATTTCAGAAATTTGCCACACTAATTTTGACAAGTGGCTGATGTTATTTATAAACACTTAAGACAAATTTGACAAAGTCTATCGAAGGCGATAATCTGCTTAATAGTCTATGGGCCAATTTCTGTAGCATCTGCGGTTGCCAAAGACTGCAGCAGGAGCCTTCGATGCGTTCGATGCATTCGATGCATTTCTTAATAGACTTCTGGCGTTCGCTTGAGTGCGCATCTTAACAGAAATAAATTATTCTGAAGAAAAGTGCAGAAGCAATATTTAATATTTTTAATTGCTTATGATTTATGAGTATTTTAATTTCATATTAATTGGGCAAGCATAAGTTTCTACGAGGCATTGAAAATTCTCACGTGAAAAATTAATTGCATTATGTGGAAAATTTCAAAGAAATGGAATAATTTTTTTAATAAAGAAAGTATTCAAGAGAAAGTTTTTTAATTTTTTTGACAACAATTTAATGGCATATAAACAAAACAGTAATCTTCTTTAATCAAAGTATTCTTTGAATTTTAATTGAAGTATCCTAAAGAAGGGAATCGTTACTTCTCCATAGAAGAAATATTGTGCTTTAAGTCCTGTAAAAACATGTTGCGCTTTTTCTCCGAATCGAAGTAAGTCGCATCTTTTGTGAGATCAGTTGGTGCAGATACTTAGCACTATATACTATATATATATATTATTATATGTATTTACTGTTATACTTCATGGTATGACCTACATAGTAAAACATCGATGCTATTACGTTTCAGTGACTGTCAAGCAATATTACTAATTGGTTTTTTAAAAGTGTGTTCTATGCAGTCCCTTTTTCGTTTCTGAATTTATTTAATTGTTCTAGTTAAGATTGCTTGAGATGTCAGTGGATAATATTAGATCTACTTTGAAGCCAAATGATATCGAGAATATAGGAAGGCGGATCGAATTCATTTAAATTAGCTAAGGTTGTTTTTGATTTCACATTTATCGTAAATACAGTTAGTGAGTTGGGCCTACTAAAACCAAGCGAATGTACTGATAAATGAAAAGATATGGATGATTGGAATGTTAAATATATCCCTGAGTAAATTAAAGAGTGTGGAGTAAATTGCGCGCCCAAATGCTTAATGTTAGATCTGGATACGTCTCGACAAAGACACAACAAATGTTTTACTATTCGATATATATCATTGAGTGAATTAAAAAATGCTGCGCTCAAATGTTTACACCTGGATCTGGATAAGCTCCAACAAAAATTTAATTAGAATTCTGGATCACCATAACGATCTTACAGTAAATGCGATCTATAAGAGGTTCGATAGGACTGCCTGGTTGTATTAAATTCTATAGCCCATTATCCTGTAGGAGCTGATTTTACCTTACATGTTTCCGGCTTGTAATTGTGGATTAAGACAAAGATTATTTATTTAGAGTATGTAAGACATATTACTTTTGACCTCACTGCTGAAGATATATTTGCTCAATTAGCCTATTGCTAGAAGTGATAAAGTGTCAATTTACATTGTTGAGCAGAGATAGGAGGGATTGATATTGATATTTGTTCCTCAATTTATTTTTTTATATAGACACTCAAATTTTATCTTGGAACTATTGTATAATAAATTGATAAATTGCGCACAGGCAATTGCTCACTTATTTGCAGGAGATGTAAACTACTGAAATTGCTTTGATATGTGCCTGACTTTGAGAAAGGATATAGACTTCCTTTAGATGCAAGTTCATGTTTGCAGCAAAATGATGTTGTATAAAATTCGTTTTGGCTTATTAAACTTAAAATGAAACATTGATTCTTCTATATTGTACTAGTCCCATATATATTAGAAACTTATGCTCATATTCTCATATATCTTTTTCCTACTTTGAAGAAAGTTGCATACCTTTATCTTAATAAATTGTCTGCTTTGCGGTACGTTTAAATAGATTTTATGGTAAATAGCACTAAGTAATGAACATATAAGGGATCTATATATCTTATCTCTAATCTAATCTATAATTAGGGCGGTCTAATCTCTAATTTAAATAAATACAACTTGCTGAAGCAATATAGAGGCAATATTTTTAGCATACCAATAATATTAATATAATAAATAATATGTTATTTACTTAAGGTTTCGTAAGGTCTTATAACAACTTTTCTATAGGTATTGTAGGTGTTGATAGTGGAGTCAACCATTTCTCACGTGACTTTTATCATGTGACTTTTATTTTTTAGATTTGAGGACTGACATATGAAAGAGAATAGATATTCTGGCCGCCAACATCAAATTTTTATTTGACTTTACTTGATGTACTTGATTTTTATGGATGTAGAAGAAACACAAAACGGTTTTTGATTCGACATCCTGAGACACATCTATCACTGTACAGGGATATAAGGGAACAGCTTTAAATAAAATAAATATATAGCACTGATTCGACATACTTTTAGATCGTGTCATTCATTGTATAGAAACAGTGGGGAAATATTTTAAATAAAATAAATCGGAGTCGCTTAAAGTTTCATTTATTTTGCTATATAGGATTGACTCTCGGATCTGTATTATTAAGATACTTGTGTATATCTCTCTTCATCATTTATGGTATTATTATTATATTATTTTTTTTTTATTCTTATAAACAAAATATTATTTAGAAAATTATTTAGTAAGCATTTTCTCATAAAATACTAAAAAAAGTGCAAATTAACAGCGCTAAAGAAGCGGAAGCATATTTTTGTCAAAAATATTTGTTTTTATTAGTATTTTCAATATTAAAAGAAGACATTTTGATACTCTTTACTTGCTGGATTTATAATACATTGAACTATCACTCATTTTTTATTTACAGATTAATAATAGAAATTTGTTTACAGTTTTTATCTAAAATATGATTAAAGTTGTTCCAGAGGTTTTACAAACGAAAAAAAATACAGATTGAATGACCAATATAATAACATGAATTATGTTCCCTTGTGATTATTGAGTAACAAATTTAACCATTTATATTAGTAGATTCTTATATGATTAATGCAATAATTAATAATTTTCATAAATTTCAACTAAATTATGTATAATGTGAATACTGGCAATGAAACAAATGCACAAAAATTGATAAACTGAAATTTTTTGCTACTTACATACATAAAAATCATTACGAAGTATTCGGTTTATAATTCTCAAACGGTTAAAAATATTTGTCGTATATTAATACTCAGTGTTACATTTGAAGATAACATAAGTTTAATAAAGATAAGTAAATGTAGATGACTTTGTGTACTGATTGAGTTACATCTGTTTGTGATTTATTCATTGTTTGTTTGAAATATTTGTTGGAGTTTTGATCTGTGTGCTCCCATACCTTTTCCGTGATATAATTTGACCGAATTTGGTTTACCTTTTTAATTTATTTATGCTGAGATGAGATCGGCATTTATTAAAAGTGTTGATGGAAACTAAAAAACCACACTTTTCCATAGGAGATGGATGTATGTGTACATGTTTAAATTAATAATGAGCTAACAAACGTATTTTTTTTACCGCTATTTGAACATCATTAAAAGTCATCATATGAGGATGTATTCAACTAAGACCACTTTTTTGGTATAAATAAAGAAGATTACAGCGTTAAACCATGAGACTATCTTCTTAGAGTGCTGAGAACATCATTCTAGTAAATATAGCCTTTTTATAGCTATTATGAAAGTAAAATTCAATGAATTGAATATTTAGAAATCTAAATCAACCCAAGAGGATGTCGGTGAAGGGAGTTTAGACTAGTGATGAAGATGGGATAATTGTGATTGCGGTAACGAAAACTGTTTTTGAAATAAGGGTTAATAGTATAAAGTGAATGCACTTTTTTGTGGTTGAGTGACAGATACTGAGGTAGGAACTTATACTTCATAGCTGACGTCAAATCTGAAGGAATGGTCATATAAACGAACACTCTCTGAATTATGCTTGAACATACGGTGGAATGGAGTTATTTGCTCAATTTGCTGATTTACAGCAAAAATTCGAACCGATTAATGGAAAAAAGCTAGACAGTAAAAAGGTATTAACAAAAATATCAACTCTTGTCTAATCAATATTCAATATAATAATATAACTCGTACACAACATCATGCAACTATGAATGAATAAATTTTAGTAACAAAAAAACGAGGCTCCATTGTGTCAGTTCAAATTAATTCCACAATATTATTTGCTAACCCAAAAAGTGCTGCGGATTGAAAAAAATATTTGATGCATTTTATAATAACTGGTAACATTATCTATCCATTTTGCAAAAATCTTTTTTAATTTCTTCCGAAGGAATACCATCGTGACCTTACTACAAGATCTTATGAAATGGTGGTGTTACTGGTGGGCCTGCATTGGCGGTAGACTAACGTTATTCTAGATGTTATAATAAGCCGTATCTTTTTTTTTTGCTTACACAAAGAAGAGCAATGATATGAACTACCACAAGCTAAATAACAGCTCAAGATCAGCAACATTCAGTCAAAAATCAATTACCGGGAAGAAGTATAGTAGAATAGTAGTTCATCTTAAAATAGAAAAGAGAAATATTAAAGCTATGCAAATAAATTTCAAAAACTCTGGGTGGATAAATAATTGAGCATGTGATTAGGTTAGGTTAGGTTATACCGGGATCCATTTAGGTATATAGGCCTATTGTGTTACCGTATAATTAAAAACTCAGGAAAAAAACAAAAAAATTCTATTGAATGTTTCAAAACTCGGTGATTCACTCAGTGTTCCTTGTAGTCATATTAGCGTCATGGTGCTTGAGGGTTAGTCCATTTCCATGTGAGGTGACAACTTTGCATACGATCTATGAAATTATTTATTAAGTACTGGAGTGTGAGTGAATATTGGTGCTTGAAATTGCTGACGTAGTAGAAAAAAATAATTACACTTAAAATAAAGGTCAGCAATGTGTGTGCCGAGGGTCTGTAGCAGCACAAAAGATCAACTATGGTCTTTTTTTTTCCAGAGACCACAATTAGAGATTTTTCCCCGTTTTGCTGCCATAGTCCCCGTAAGAAACCGTTGGATGTACAAAGACAAACTAAATCCATCTACCACATTCCTCGCACGAAATCGTTGGATGTACAAAGACAAATTAAATCCATCGCATCAAATTTAGATGATTTAACAGGTCTTTTTTACTTCCCGATGAATAGTTTATAAAACTGTCCAAAGAGTACTTCCTAAAAAGCATATTTTTTTTGTCCATAGAGTACTTCCCAAAAAGCATATCTCTATTGAAGGTCTTGGATGTTCTTAGGAAAAATGCTTAATTGTGTTCACTACGGAACACAGAGGAATATAATAAGCCTTCTTGCATTCACGCGGTCCCTTTGAGCGAGTTTTTGGGATCTATAAAAGAGCTGGGTGATGCCTAAAGTATTTTAGTCCCCTCATACCACGGGGTGGTTTACTTTGGAAATATTCTAATATCTATCCCGAAGGGGTCTAACTAATAAACACAATATAGTTGAACAAAAAAATATAATGAGTATTGCCTAAAGTCGCCTCCTATTACAGACATGGGTTACTTAGGAAATATTGTAACCCATGTAACCCATATTATTCCGAAAAGAGATGCCCGAAATACTATATGACTTAACGAAAAGGAATTTTTGAGCTATCGGTTACTTTTTATTTTGAATCTAAAAAGAAAAGGGAGCATATGTATTATGTAGCCAAGAGTAATTATAAACAAAAAAATATATTGTCCAACTGATGCATTTTAGACTTAATGAGAAGAGACTGCATATCATTTAAAAAGCCAAGTATTTTTCAAAAAAAAAAAAATGATAATAACAAAGGTGATTTAATGGAAGTTTGTAATTTGATTCATTTCTGTTAAACTTTTGCGAAATATTTTTAATGGCTTCGTGTATAGTTTGGCAGGTCTGTTGAAATAATAAGGATTAAAATTAATTTCAATGGAAATGCAATTATGTGTACATTTCAATAAAATTTTGCAGTTTGTGATTTAATTTAATTTCAAATATTTTTGTTTTTTCTTTTAAATGCATTTCATTTTATTTTCTTATTTTCTTATTTTGTTGCCTCATATATATTTTTTGTGAGATTATTTAATGCAATTATCTGTATTTGGCAATATTTGTCTTTTATGTAAGCATTTCGGTGGTGGGCCCATGTAAAAGTCCCGAAGTAGGGGTGCAGTCAGTGCAGCCAAAATCCATGGTAGTGCATGCATCTATGCAGAAGTCGATAATTCCAAATTTTTTCCTTTTTATTTTTTTTTTTATTCTATTTGTGATTGTCACTCTGCTTTGAACGGACGGACATAAACGCCATTGCATTTACTTGTTTTCATTGTGTGCGTAGGCTGCCGCATTTTAAATTAGCACACATTTATTTAGCGCTGAAATGTATGCAACAATAATTTTTATTTTGATTATTTTTATTTTGTGCTTCAAACACAATTTTTATATTTTATATTTTTTAGTTTTATTAGGTTGTTTTTTTTTGCCGATATATTTATGCATATAACTATATGGATAAGTATATTTTGCAATATATATAAATATTTGTATTTAAGGGCGGAGTTTTTAATTTTTATTTTGTGTGCGTCCAGGCTCATCTGTACGCATACAAATAAAACGCAGGCAATTGTGTATGTGTATTTGTGTGCGTTTTTTAGTGCGTCAGTCCGCGTGTACATGTGTGTGTTCGTGGAAGTGCATGTGTATGTGAATGCATTTAAGCTGTCGCTGTGGCGTGGTGCATCTATGTTCTTTTATTTTTATTTCTGGTTGTTAAAATTTTAAAATAAAAAATTTTGTGAGTTTGCTGTCCGGTTTTTTAATGATTTTTTATTTTTTATTTGATTGCATCTTTTATTTTTATTTTTAGCATAATGCAAAAGCACAGATAGACGCACAAGTGCAGGCCTACACAATATATGAGCATGTTTACAAATGCAGCATTATACTGTCGATAGCATATCCTGTGTCCCGTGAGAGTTAAGTGGGCGCCATATGAACAACTATGCAATATGCAATATGCAGCTTGCAACTGCAACTGCAACTGCACTGCAGTGCAGTGCTGTGCAATGCAATGAAAATGCACATTTACTCGCTATATGTAGTTGAGCTATGCGTTGTCTTCATTGCATTCACTCATACTGCCGTTGCTCACTAAAAATAAAATTTCTATTTTATTTTTTATTTTGTAGGTTTTTTTAATTATTTTTTGATATTTTTATTATATTTTTTTTTTGTGTGCAGAAGAATTCTGCTGGGCGCTGTGTGAGGCGTGATAGGAGAAATATACGCATTTTCCTACTCTTCTTTGATTTTTTTGTTCGCTCGCACATGTGAAGTCTAATGATGCAACTGCAATTGTGCAATGGACAGTGACGGTGTGCAATAGTGCCTAAATGCATTGCAATTGAATTAAGGAAAATTCAATAGAGTTTTCCCATTTGAGTTTTCCCGTTTCCATTCCTTTCTTGAAATATTTATTTGAAATGAAGTTTTCCATATATATCACTATTTCAATTATTCTCTCTTTATTTAAGATACGCCAAATTTTATTAATTATTGGGACACATCAAAAAATTTATTAAAAGTTGTTTGGGTATTTTTATAAAAAAAAATTATTTTTATATGAAACACAAATTGAATTCAATCGTATTTAAAAAATTATTTGAAAATATATAAAAGTTATCATTGATTTTTCATTTTTAAATTGAAATGCAAAATAAAAAAATGTTATTTAACAGTGAATAACTTAAGTATTAAATTCAAATATCTAAAAATAATTTTTAATGAAAACAAATTAGATTATATGGAAGCTGTTTAAATATTCAATTTAAATACTTCACATAAATTTTAAATAAAAAAATAAATTATACTCCCAACCAGGTGTATGAATTGGTTTATTAAGATACTTATTTATTTTATATGAAGTGCAATTAAATTAAATATAACATAATAAAATTAATCTCTAATTTATGGGAGCTCTTTAATTAATAAGCTAAAACATTTTAATATATTTTCAAGTAAAATAAACTAATTTTACGACTAAGTAGGTCATTTGCTTATTGGTTCTTAAATTATTACTTTAAATGATTTATTACTTAAATGATTTTGAAAGTTATTTAGATATTAAATTAAAATATCTGAAATTAGTTTTAGAAAAAAAAATGAACTATAAAATGAACTATGTAATTTATTAATTATATATATTACCAGAGTTATTTAAATATTAAATTAAGATATCTGAAATCAGTGTGACCCAATTTATTTCAATTTTAATATATGGTATATTAAAAATTACATTTAAATTGACTTAGTAAAATTAATTCTTGAGTTACAAGAATTATTTAACTATTTAACTATTATTTAACTAAAGTGCTCAATAATAATTTTAAAATTTTAAAAGAATTTTTAAATAAAAGAAAAGAAATTATATATTATCTGATTAGGCAATTATTATTTATTTGTTATATATTAATTTGAATATAAATAGAAAATAATTAATACTAATCACTGATTTCAAAAACTTATAATATTTTATTTACTTTATAAAAATCTACTTCTAAAATAATTTGTATTTATAAAAACAACTCAACCGTTCGAACGTATGAGTAACATTTCTTTCAATACACATGAAATCGTAAATTCGCCGCCACTGTTAATTTGTGCAATGACAACAAAAATATCAAAATAACAATAATAACAACACCACCAACAACAACAGCTGTAATATACCACATGCATAATCCAAACAGCTGCACATGCACGTGCTTTACACTGCTCACTGCTCATAACGAATTTAGGATGGTAATTTCTTTTTGGTCATTTTTTCAGGGACAAATATTTTCACTCAAACCTATGTACATACATTGCCACCCAATTGAGCAGCACCCTAATGTGTTATAATTTTTTTTTTTTGTATGCAATTTTTGTGAACAAACTCTTTTATTTTGTCTATTTTTTAATTTTTTTTATTTATTAACGCCGTTGCCGTTGTTGTTTTTGTAAGCCGTTGCTACTGTTGTCGTTCATTTTTGTGCGTAGCCTGCACACACATGAATTGTGTGTGTGTGTTTTGTTTTTTTTTTTTACTGTCATTTCACTCGCTCTCCAATTCGCTGCAATTTGGAAATTTTGTTGTTTTAGTTTATTTTGTTGTATTGCTAGTTGTTTTTTTTTGTCAGCGCTACAAAAGGTAAAAAAATTTGAAAAATAAACCAAACCGAAATAAAATGACAAAAAACAAATAAAAAATTTGTGTAAAATAAAAATGTGCTGTTGTTGAAGTAGGCGCAAGGTTATGTGGTAAATGCAGTGCTTTACTCAACTCAACTCAACTCTCAGTACACTTGTGAGTTAAAGTTGGCGTATGTGTGGCAAAGCTTGCACATGCAAAATATCAACCAAAAATAACCACTCACCCACCTACTGCTGGTAGTAGTGGTAGTAGTAGTAGGCTACTGCACTAACGTGTGAGCGCATTTTATAGCCTCAATAATGACTGCATTTTTATTGGCTGATTGAAAACAACAATGTACTAAGTAGTTGTTTCTATTTTTTTATTTTATATATATTAATTTTTTCTTTTTTTGGGGTTTTACTTTTTTAGTTGATATGTTGAAATTTTGTTTTACTGTTTTTTTAACATTTTTTTTTTTTGCTTAATTTTTTATATAAAATTTTTATTTTTGGTTGTTTTGGATTTTTTTCCAAATTTTTCTTTTTTTTCTTCTTTTTAGTCATTTTATTTTATTTGTTACTTGTACAAATGAAATGTTTATGCTGATGTGGTCATTGCATTGGTCGGGTGACGTTAGTTGGGTGTTTTGTAGTTGTTGGCACTGGTGTTGCTTTTAAGCACGCAGTTGTTGTTTTTGTTATTGCTGCTGGTGTCGGTAATGTTATTGTGCTAAGTTCAATGATGAATGCGGCCTCCGCATGTATACGTTAATATTGTGTTGTGTTGTGTAGTGTTATGCAGAATTTTGTTATGTTTACTCTGATAATGCACACATACACATGCATGCAATGCTATTACAGTGTTTATGCGGTGAGTTAAGGTAAGTTGCATATTAAAATAATTTTTTCCTATGCAATTTTTTATTTTTATTTTTATTTTGTATTTTATACTTTTTAATTTTAATTTTTTGGTATTTTTATTTTTAGTCATTAAAAATGCCCCAATCCAGTGTACAAATATATAGCGTATATGTGTGCGTGTGTGTAAGTATTGAAAGCGCTTTGGTGTTGCACCTAAAGTGGGTCGTTGGCTTTGCTAGCAGTGTTGTTGTTATTGTTGTTGTTATTGTTATATTTTTCTGATGCGTTAGGCACATAATGTACGTAATCGTTGTTTCGCACGCAGGAAGTCGTGTGTCTTCGGGTTTGGTGTTTTGGTTGCCCACGTCACTCTCGTGCAATTCTGTTCAATTGTCCATTTGTCTGTTTACCTATCTGTTTATTCGTTTGTCTGTCTGTATAACTCTCTTCAGCTGGATGTATAAATGTTTGTCTTGTTGTGTACTTTATCCGTACGATTGATTATGGTAAATTTTTGCTGGCAATTGCATTTCTTATTTATTTTAAATTATTTTTTCTTTTCATTTTTTTTATTTTTTTTTTATTTTTTTTGTTTTTGATATTTTTGAACAATTTCACTTTGCAATTGACGGCTATGGTTACATTGATGGGGACGATGATTATTTGAGTTCTTCTCTTGCCTATTTTAATCCCTCAGCGTTTTGCTGATATTGTCAACCCCGCTTATCCAGGCTTGCATGTAAGTATATACCTCCTCGTCATTCTGAGTGAACTACGCACATCAGCAATTAAAATCAAACATTGAATGTTTACACTTATTAACAAAGCTTCATTAATTCACACAAAATACTTTTTTAATTAGCAATAAAATCATAATTATTTCATATTTAAATACAATATATATTTTTTCTTAGAAATATTTATTTAATATTTCTTTTAATTATTAATATTTACAAAAAAATAAAAAAAAAAAATAAAAAAATTAATTGGAGGGAATTAAGTTCATAAAATGTTTTTGAAGGATTAACTTTTAAGTCCGAAATTAAATTTTTTTAAAAAAAAAAAATATATACATGTTTTTATACATATTTACAATTTTTTCATATTAAAGATTATAATTATGATTACCACAAAGAACAATGGTACGTTACGACCTATGAATTTAATGTCCCTAAGGTTTGAGGAAGAAATCAACCTAACTAACACGGTTGCGAAGGTCTCATTGAAGTCAATACAAGGCATGTAAAGACTCCTCAGTCGTTTAGTTGTTACTTCAAAGTATGAGCAGGTTAGCTTTTAGGAAGGAATCCGACCCAACTAACACGGAAGAATCAATGCTATTGATCTTTCTCGATTCAATGAAAGTCATTTAAAAATACTAAACTTATTTTATTGTCAATTCAAGGTACGAGCAGAGAAGGTACCAGTTAGAAATCCAACCTAACACGGAAGAATTAGTAGTATTGGCAAACCAGAAAAAGGTCACCATTTTTCATTGGATTCAATGAAAGCTATATCAAGACACTTTACTAACATTACTGTAATTTCCAGGTACGAGCAGTTTCAGGGTGAACCAACCGAACTAACATCGAAGAGTCATTGCTTTTGACCAACCAGATCTCTTTCGATGCAATGAAACCCCAATAAAAACACTGGATAAAATTTATTGTAATTTTAAGGTACGAATCAGTTAAGATGGATGGATGTTTTGCACTGAATTTCACAAAATCTGCCTCTGTGAGTGTTCCTTTATCTCATCTTTAAAAAATGTTGGCTTATAAGATTAAATTATTCTCTGTGAGTAAGTGATTTCAGGAGAAGCTTTTAGTGTGATCCGCACATATTGGGAATGTATTTTAGTTCTAGTAACTGATAATAATTCATTCATAGGTAAACGACTCTTTTTAATGGAATTATACATTGTAATTTCACCTTTTGCTTTTTATTTTTTTAAATAAAAATTATTTGTAATAATTAAAAATCATTTTTGGCGAACCTCTATGGTTCGCTACGTTCTCATTTATCTTTAGCTACGTTCATATTAGTGTGAGTTTAGATAGTAAAAGTTTGCTTATTTAAGTAATATGGATTTCAATATAAGTATAGAGGAATTACTGTTATTTCTCCAAAACACACAAATCTGAAAAGGAACTAAATCGCCTTCCTCTATAAGTAACTAAACTGTTTGGATCATATAAATACCTAATAAAAAATGATTGTTATATGAAATGAACTTTTATATTTTTTCAATGGATAGGAGTTAGTAGCTTTTTTGTAATATCAATAATGAAAAGAATACATATCAATTTCTCCAAAAATACCGATAAAAATAATATAATATAAATCTAGTTGCCTTTCTTCAGAATTTTTAAGAGGGAACGTCTATATTTTGAAGTAGATATTAACAATTATATCAGTTTAAATGAAGTGATTTATTCATATGTTCGAATCAATATGCGTCTATTTGAATTTAACCTAACCTATATATATATTATATTATTATACACATAAATGAAAAATACCAGCTAGAAATTGCACAAAGCCAGGCTCTGAGAAGACTTTTCAAAATACCAAGGTACATTAGGACGAATGACATCCACAGGGACTTCAAGATTGATCCGATCAAATAATATATAAAGGATAGAGCCTTGAAATTATTTGCGACATCTGACAGACTTACCAACACTGCGTTATCAAATCTCAGAATGGTTACAGGCTCCTCGGGGAGGTATGCAGTTTTGAGGTCAATTATTGCTTAGTCTGATGAAGTAATAAACAATAATCTAGTCAAGGCGCAAAGAGGGATTTTGAAGAAACCTCGCAGTTAATAGAGAGTAAAAGTGCTCAGGTGCACTGACTCAACTAGCCTCAACATAATAATAAGTGCAAAATAATATAAACAATACACAAAAAAATATTTATATATAACTCTAATAAATAACTGATTTAATGAAATTTTTATTTATTATATTTTATTTTCAAATAAAATTAATACATATTGCAAACCATATGCAAAATCAAATCCTTATTATATCAAATTTAAAAGGGCACTTAAATAAATTTGCAATTTTTGTATGTAATATTCTTCTCTTATGGGTCTTCGCTTTCATCCCTCAAAACCGATTATAAAACAAAACCCATGGAAAATGCCACGCATATGTTTAGAGAAATTAGTTTCCCATTTCGCACAAGTCAACTTGAATTTTATTAAATGGAGCTGAGGAAAACTGTCACGGGGATGAGAAGCAAATTTTCAAAATATATTTTATTATATTTTTATTGCAAATTTAATACAAATTTAATATTTTATGTGCGACACTAAGAACCCCACAAGTTTGGGAGTTACGTTGATAAAATTTAATATAAGAAAAAGATTCTGTAGTGACGACTGTATTTGTTATGCTACACTTTATAGGTTATACATCAATATATTTAAAAGATCAAATAAAAACTTAAAATAAAAATTTGGGAATCATACTTATTATATTAGTCAACTTAGACGGTTCCGATTGCTGTGAATAAGTAAGCCTTACGATATCTCTGTCAGTACATAATGAAAAGATATATTTTTATAATGTTCACAAATTTTGTTTAAAAACTTTAATAAATATATTACAAATTGTAAATTTAACTATGATACCAATACTTCCCAAATAAGAACCAAGAAATGAGTACTATGACCTACTTTGGTTCCATCATGTTTATGCATTGGTAGCAACCACTTCACATGATATGCCATGTATATATATAATATTATAACATTATTTATTTTATTTATTTTCTGTTGATCAATATAATTTTTGAAAAACATTTATCATAAAAACTATTTCATTTGAAAAGCATTGATTAAAAACAAAACAATGAAAACCATGATTTTTCTCTTATGGAATACGAAATCGTATGTGCAGAAGGTGCAGAAAATGAAGAAAAGACTATGCCATATTAGTTCTATTTATATCTGGTCTCTAAATACATTATTCTTTTACCACCATTCTATCTTTTTATATTTCATAGATTATGCAGTTAATGATTGTACACATTTATTTTTGTATTATATAAATTATTGTCTTTTTCAACTTTCTTTGATCCACTAGGGATCTCCGGATTAATCTGACCTAACCTAACTCTCTTTAGAATTTGTTCATATTCAGTATGCCAATGAGATAAATGAAATGTTTTGGATTAATGCAATACAACAATATAAAGGATAAAGATAAACACAAAGTCATTACTATTTTAAAATTTACTTAAAACATCGCAATATTCTTATATTCTTTTAATGGGGCAGAGAATAATCAAAACTCGAAAAGACCTTGCCCGAAATTCATATATAAATCTAAAAGAAAATCCCAGACATAGGGCTACAATATTCTGCTAATTGGGTAGACAATCATTAAGATCTGTTAACTAACAAACTTGTTCGTTATTCGATGCAAAAATCTTAATGACATACTTAACATCAAAACTTTCCTCAAGTTCAAATGGGCTGCAATTTTTTGGTTATCGGGTAGAAAATAATCAAGACCTAACAACTAACGAATTTATTCGTGATTCGATAAAATAATCTGAAGGACAATGTTAAAAATAAGCAAACATTTTCTGCTTACTTGGCAGGGAATCATAAAGACCTGACAACTAATAAACTTGTCCATACAATAGCCCACAAAAAATACAATTTTATCAACCATGTCTCCAACTAGTATCGCTAAGGATCAAGTGGTATAAAGGTGCCATCCAGTGCAACACAAAATAAATTATCAATTATTTTCAATAGTGGGTTAATTGGTTCTTTATTGAGATATTTAGGATTAATTATATTTTTAATATTAATATTAATTTTAATATTATCAATAAATTAAATAAATAAATTGAAACTTACTTTAATGACTAGTACTATGTAGTCACCTAGTTGTAATTATTTTTTTTTGTATAATTTCTAATCTGAAAAAACTTGAGGCACACGAAAGAAAAAATATTAAAACCTACCACTATCTGAATTAATCTCTCATATTATATATGCATGTTTATTCTCTCATATTCTGACTTTAAATATATCTACCAGACTTCAATTTATCTGAATTATCGTCTCATATTAAATATGCACGATTATACTCTCATATTCTGATGTTTTTAAGAATTTTTCTTTCAGCAAAAACCTATCTTATGGTTCATTTGTGTATAGTGAATAGATTTTTATTTACCTCTCCCACTCCAGAACATATGTTGGTACTTATTTTAAAACAAAAGCAAATTTTTAATATGCACAAAATTTTTACGAGTATGTATAGGAATTTTATTGCTAAAGATTTTTTAGCAGCGGTCGCGATAAGCGGTACAGCAAAGGTTCAGTAGCAATAGCTAAAATAACAGAAATAATAATAACAACAACAACAACAACAGAGCGAAACAAAAGCAGAGTGGGGTGAATGGCAAGACGCACTGGTAAGGCAACAACATTGAAATTATATTTGCCGCATAATGTCCTCAAGTATCATAAAATAAAATAAAAATAAAAATTTATATTAAATATAATTTGTATGGTGTGAGTGCTTCCTTACATGTACGAATGCAAGCACACAAGCATACTTGCATACATATAAATATATAGGCTAATATATGTGTTACTTACTTGTGAGGGTGTACGTGCTTGGCTTGTGTTGGCATTAAATATTTTAAACTAAAACGCGAAACTGCCTTTATGGTTACTTCTTCTTTCATCCTTTTTTACGCATGTTTTCGTTTACTCCGACTGCATGCCCCACATCGAGTTGGTCCAATTCATCTAAATATGATTTTAACCTTTTATTATTATTTTTTTTTTACTTTTTATATGAAATGCTTCCTCATCACTGTTGCTGTTGTTGTTGTTGTTGTGGTTCTTATTCCTTTGTGTGCTTGCTGCCTAAACGTACGGCCACAGTTCCGCGCTATGTCTTCAAGCAATTGCATGGAAATTCGCGATTGTAAGCTCCGTGGTAAGCGTGTAGAGGTTAGAGGTGTAGAGCGCGGGTACATATCGCATTTACCTTGTTTTATAGTTGTTGTAATTTAATTTTTTATTTCGCGGGCCGAATTTGGTGGCACCAAAGCTAACTTGCATAGGCTCTAAGTAGTATTCGTGTTGTTGTTGTTTTTGTTGTTTGTGTTTCATACTTTTTATTTGTTCTGGTATTTCTTCATTTTAATTTTGTTCTTAGTCGCTTGCTATTGCTGTTGTTGTTATTGTTGTTGTTTATTTTCATACATCGTCTATTCTCGTTATGCTCGCGGGAGAAGCGATGTTCTATGCCTGATCCCGGTCCCACGAAGCAAATGAGATATTTTTATTGCTGCACATTACATATTTAACTTAAAAATAATAACCATAAAGAAAAAAGTTGTATAAAAGCAATAATGTTTACTTTTCTTTATATTGTTATTCCTACTATTAATGTTGTTGTTATTGCCACTGATGCTGCTGCTCGGTAATGCTATTCTACGGTTGTTGTTGTTGTTGCTGCTGCTGCTAGTTACTTTGTTGCTGTTCGCTGGCTGGTATTTATTATCAAGCACATAATGTATTGCAACATAAAAAATTGTACTTTTTAATTTGATAACAGCGGTTACACTCGCAGGGCAGCTAATAATGCATAAAGTCTTGAGGTTATACTCGTAGTATTACATAGCGAACAGCTTAATTTGTTTTTGTTTTTATAGGTTTTTAAAGTTTTTATATACTAGCGGATCCACACAGTCAGCAGATAATAAATTTTAGATATAACTTTTTTTTAACTTTCTTATTAAGTAATTTGTACAAATATGAAGCTTGAAACTAAAATTTTTCCCAAAATGCGAGTATTACGTACCAAATATTAATTTATAGCTAACATAAACGATACTCCCCCCGAAGTAATGTGAAAGCGATTTTGGAAAAGAATATATATAATATAATATATTATATTATATTAATATGTTAAAGAGTAGGGTAAATCATTGCGAAGATAGTCGGATTGACGGTGTATAAAGCATTTTACGTCATCAACACAAAGGTAATATGATTTGAGGGGTATCAGTATCTTTGAAGATGTACCTTCTCCTCAAAAAGTACTCGGATTTTGTAAATAAAACACACAAATTTATGTTTTATTCCAAATTTATTTTATCTCCTTCAAAATATGCTCCACATATGCCAACGCTTAACCCAATCTACCATACACTTTCCGTAGGCCCGTGAAGGTATGGCTTTTAGTTCCTTCAGCGAATTCTCTTTTACCGATTCAATCGACTGAAAACGCTTACCACGAAGGGGCAATTTGAATTTCGAGAACAGGAAAAAGTCGCACGGATCCAAATCTGGCGAATATGGTGCCTGAGCGATGACAGTGGTGCCGTGTTTGGTCAAAAAATCGCGTACAACAAGAATTACCCATAGTAAAAATCGCTAAATGCACTTGAGGTAGTCTTACATTAACAGCTGCTGTAAACAAACAAAAAGACAGATGGCGCTTAAATTTGTACCACATGTCAAGAAAGGGTGTACTAACATAACAAAAAAAATTTTTTGAAAAAGGTCTATTTCTTAAGGAGTAGTTAACAAACAACCAAATCCGGATACTTTTTAAGTGTTTTAGTCCGTATACTACATACTAAAATGTGACGGAGTTAGATACACAAAGGTAATATGATTCGAGGGGATCAGTTTCTTTGAAGAGGTAGTGTTTTAGTCCGAATACTACATATTAAAATGTGACGGAGGTGGATACACAAAGGTAATATGTTTTAGTCCGTATACTACATATTAAAATGTGACGGAGTTGGATACAGCATTCCGACGATGGTCAGCTAGACAGTTCATATAGCATTCCACCTCCTTGCCACAAAAATAAAGCAAAAAATGTTGTGGATTGGAATAAGACTCTTCCATGAGGTGGAGTTTTAGTCTATATATCGCATGTAAAATTGGTAGGGAGAAGGCAAGACCATTTAAACCACGGTCAGTTTGACGGTGCATAAAGTATTCCACCACATTGCAAAAAAAGTAATGTGAAGCCGGTTTCAAGGAAGAATGCTACTCCAAAGATAAGATGATTTAGTCACTATACATAATAATAAGTTAAGAAGTGGGTCACATCATTCCGACGACGGTCGCTTTGATGATGCATAAAGCATTCTAACTTTTTAAAACAAGCCACGAAAACACAAACAAAAAAAAGAATATAGATTTAGATGAGATTTAAAAAAAAAACATATGAATATCATAGTATTAAAATTTAATAATAAATGGTTTAATAGGCTTATGTATAACAATCCAAGCCTTCATTAAAAAGATTCATACCGTATAATGCTAGGTTAAGGTTGATCAGCCTTTTGATACCATTATTATAAAGCGAAATATTTGTGATTTAGCTTATATAATTACTTAGGTAGTTATTACAGTGTATCTTGTCCTTGGCTGCGTCTAGCAGCATACTCTGGCAGCCGGATAAATCCATTGCTGTCTCTAGTTGGTTGTGCCTTCCCATTGTTAGTTCATTAGGAATTGCAGCTGTCCTCTACCATTTTTTCTACCAATGGACATCGAATCAAACACCTCTCTAGCGAAGCACTTTCTTCCATTTACACAACATGATCCTCCTCCGCTTAAAAATATCCACACAAAAAAATGTTAACCACAGTCAACTGTGGTTTTGATTTTTTTTTATACTTTATCTTTTAAAAATTCATTTGTAATTCCTAGTTTGTGATATATCATTAACGAAAAAAAAAATTAAATTATTGGTGTCGAATTAATTATAATATTATGGAATATCAGGAACCCATAAAAAGTATTATAGTGCTTACGAATAGAAACTTATTTAAACTTAATCTAGAAATAAGGATTTAATTTTTATGTTGTTTAAATACATTGTTAGATATTACTTAGATCGTGAAAATACTAAATTAGTTCCACCTTATAGATATGTATTCGATTTTTTGTGCCGCAGTAAAAATAGCGGAAAATGTAAAAACATATTAAACATTGGTTTCTTGACGTGCACAAATAAAAAATCTTATACTAGCTGATACATATATTGAACAATCGTATTATATTTCCTTGACTGCGAATTATTTAGTGATCGTATTAAACTGTGTTGTTTTGCTTTGTGTGTACTCTGTCATAACCAATAACAATAATAAGAAATAAATATAAAAAAAATAACTCCGTTCTTCCGTTTAAAGTTAGTGTGTCCTTCACAACTAACCGCTAGTAAGTTGGTATAAATATTTTTAATTTAACAAATCAGATTGTATATAATTCCATATAAGTATTGTGTTTAGAGTGTGGAACCAAACGTTCCATATTTATTGCAATTACAATTAATTATATAAAAATAGACAATATGAATATTTCAGGAATAAGTATTGTGTCCGTTGTTGCGGTACTTGTTATCAGTGAAACACTTCCAATAGATTTAGTAGTCGAAGAAAAGAAAGTGAAATGGCAAATGAACCAAAAACAATATATAGCGTTGTGTATGTCACTAATATAATAACAAAGCTAGGACGTGTAGACAAAATGATGTTATCTACTTCATTTCAAATATAGAAACATAGATTCATCTTAAACATTGAAAAGTGGACAGATGGAATGTCTGTGACAGTTTATTACTTTTTCTTATTCTAATATTCTTAACATTATACAATATCCCTTAGATCTCAGACATTTTCAAAAAAGTTTTCATTGAATTGGTAAAAGGAACGACTCAAAATGCATACCTAGAGATGTATATTATTATTATTCTATTATTATTCTAATAATATTATTTTTATTATATATTTATAAAATAAAATCTCTCTGGTTACAGGTATTTCCAAATATATAGAGTCGAATTGGTAAAGCAAACAAACCAAAATGCATGTATAGGTATGTAGAATTAACAACCTGATCCCACCATCTCCATATGCAATAGATGGTCACCAAAAGAGAATTACCCGAAACAGTAGTTAGTGAAATTGAAATCGAATATGAATATAATGCTTACCAAAGAAAAATACAACGCCATTGATCGATTCTCTACGATCATATTTAAACAGAAGATGTAGGATGAAGGACATAGTTAAATAAAATATCACAGATTGTACACACATAAATGTATTGTAGAAATGCTTGGATTCTTGTGCAGAAAGAAAAAAATTAATAGATCAACAAGACTCATGAAACTCACCTTCAAGTACTTACAATGAATATTCGTGGTTGAAATTGTCTGGTACACGAAGTGGATTGTTTATTCATGCCTGTCAGACCTTCTAATTAGGTGACGATGTAGAGACAATGTGTTAGGAATTTTTAAGCTTTTTTAACAACAAAAACTTATAAAAATAAGATTAAGTTATGTCTACTACAGTTTGAAAAGTTCACTCCATTAATCGCTACCGTACATTAACTAGCATTTGTTCGTGGATTTCAAATTTGATCCACGAGAGAGGCTTATTTCAAATGGCTATAATAACGAATAAAATTATACTTTCCTTAAAACTTGATGTTTTATTAAACTTTTAAGTGAAATAATAGTTTAAGTAAATATTATTTACTTTCAGTTATTTTAGCAATTATAAAATTGTATATTGTTCATTATATATATATTCTACATTGGAAATTTCTCTCGGTAACGTCTATATAAGCGCTTACTATTGACTTATGAACTAATTATATATTATATTATATTCTCTTTTCTAGTTCACGCTATGTTGTTTTTTCATTTTATTGGTGCTGTTAGCTGGCAGTTTCACTACTGCTAATTTTAATGCCAATTTTAATTTAAATTTAGCATTGACAGTCTTAATAGGTCACTTCATGTGCAGTGTGTATACCTATATGGCTGAGTTACTTTAGTAAGTGATGTGTAGAGATTTTTATGTATTTGAATACATAAAAATCAAATATCAATTTTAATATAATATTTCAAAATGAAAGTTTTAACATACTCAACTTTTTTTAAGTAACTTCTACTTTATTACTCTGGCAATTATATGTTTTTTACATAATTTTTAAAATTATTTAAAAAAAATTGTATTTTATTATCATCAATATGTTGACTATAGCCTTATTTTCCTTTACTATTGCTAAGAAGAGCTTTATGTTGTTAAGAATCATCTGATTATTATATTTTTGTTTTTGGTGTTTCAATACCAAATGAACTAGCCCATGAAATGGACTATTTCATTACCGGCATAGTTTTGGATATAAAACTATTTATATTCTTTTTGTTTATTATTTTGGAAAATATATGATGGTTGCAGTATAGTGCATCAATAAAAGTGCATCGTATAAAGATTCTATATAAAATTACATATAAGTTTATAAGGAAATGTTAAAAATTATGGCTGTTGTTTTATATATATTATTACTTAAGTTATCGTGGACAGTACGTACAAAATTTTATTAGTCCATAATAGGACATTTAATAATAAAATGTAGTACAAATTTATGTCATACCAAAAATGAAAAAAAAAAAAATATACTTAAAGCTTATAATTTGAGCTGCACCATGAGTTGATAAGCCAAAGTAGAAAAAAAGTTCAAACTCTTAGGACGCGAGTGATTGACTGATTGAAGATGTAGAATCGCCAGTAATAATAAAAAATTTTTATTTTTCAACATCTCCAGGGACTTAAAAATAATGAAAATATTATTTTATATTTTCGATAGGAAAGCGATAGGCAAAAATCGACCAGAGTATATGCGCTCTGTTGTGCCGCTGTGTCTTTTCGGTATTTTGGCAATTTTATTGTTAGAAAAGGGCAGAGGGCAGAGGGCAGAGAGCTCGCATGCATACAACCCAGTACACAGCTACCATTTGACTCGCCGGATGTCAGCAAAATATAATGACATTTTTATAGGCGAGTACACGAACAATTTTTATGACATGTTATTAAAATTGTCCTATGCAACTGTAAAAAATTAAATTATAAAGAAAATGATATGGGAACGGAAAAGGCAGTACGTATAAGAGCTTCCGGCATTGAAAACGACAGTAACGAAATTTTTACAACGTAAGTTTCGCTATTAAGATACCGGACCAGTATTTTAAATATATATACATTCAAACATATACCTATATGTGGATATATATACTCCTTTAACATTGTCATAACTTCATCATTTTATCATATATTGCGATGTTATTTTTTCTTGTTCTTGTTGTTGTCGTTGTTGTTGTTGTTGTTGTTATTGTTTCGGTTTTGGTTATAATAATTTTTGTCACTGTCAAGAGGCATATTTCATCTTACGATATTAGAAATAAAAAGGCGAACACATTGCGCCCATAACTTGCCATTGCCTTTTGTAATCGGCGGAAAATGTTGCATTTTTATGATTTCAAAATTACGTTCTATCGCTTTTTTATGAATAAAGGTTGTAAAACAAAATGCAAATTACAAATTTGCAATAAAAATTTTTAATAGAATGAAACATTTTGCCTTTATGTGTTTTGGAAATTTATCTCATTTTACGATTACATTACATTCTGCATTAACATTAATGTAATTCTTTCTTGCATTATCATAAATACATTTACGAACATTATCTTAACTTTATGTGCTCTCGAGCAGCCACTTACACACATATCAGTTCTATTTTAATGCGTTTAACATATTCGATTTTTAAATGCGCCCTACATACACACGCACGCACGCACGTTCGAACGCATACATATGCATATGAGCCTTATTTGTTTGTGTATTAGTGGTGGTTTTTAAGTCTTAGCGGTATTCGCATAGAACGTTTATAAATTAACAAAATAAAAGATATCCTGGAGAAGAAGCAACAAATGAAGAAAATTCTATACCAAAAACTTTATCCTTCTATGATGTATCGTTACACAATGAATTATGGGTAATAGGGTTGCCAACATACTAATAGAGTGGTTTGAAGTTCCTGTGTGTGACGTTTTGAATACCACTTACTATTTAAATTTTGTTTAATTAATTTTAATGCATAATTTTTTCAGGGCTTATAATTCCATTTCTCAACAAGAAAAGATTAATATATAAAAATTTATTTTAATATATAAATATATCTTTTCACATCTGCACAATTTTTCTTCATTTAGTTCTTGAGATAAATATTTTCGAATAAAATAATTTATTGAGAAACTTAGGAATAGGTTTCTATTTAATTACTTAGCTTGAAGTAACATTAATATTGAAAATTAAGGCTTAACAATGAATTAAGTTTTTAATCTATGGGTAATAATTTTAAAACTACCTTACATATAGTAGGTTGGGTTATATTTTGTCGAAGTTCTTAGGCACCCACTTAGGCTTATTGGTTTAAATATTTAGAGGCTAAACAAAATCACCTTGAAGCTTTGACAAAGCCTTAATAACTCTTGAAAGAATGATACTGGAGATAGAAGAGACCCTTCCCTTCGAAGTTCTTAGGAACCCACTTAGGATTACTGGTTTAAATATTTAGAGGCTAAACAAAACCACCTCGAACTTTTGACAAAGGCTTAAATACTCTTCAAAAGGTGGTGCTGGAGATAGAAGAGACCCTTCCAGCATCCTGCTGAAATCAGCAATACTTGGATTCTTCCAAGTCGATCTCAGTATTATCAATAAACGTTTTTTATGCGCTGAACGGCGATAAAGCAGATGTGAGGCGATCGTTGTCCTTACAACTCTACAATTAATTTAAATCATCCTATGGTAAAAATATTACACATAAATATTTATAACATAGTAATTTGACAACATTCTGTATCGAATATGATAAATGCTAAATTGACCCATAACTTGCAACTAATGACTAAATGTACTTCATTGTATAAAGTAAGATGTGGGCGGGCTAATTAAACCAGTATTCAGTTCCTATTAAAAGGAAAAATATTCAGTTGCATTTTAAATATGTAGGTTATTTGTATATAGGCTATTTTTAATTATATAATACAAAATTAAGATGGATTATATTAAGAAGAAGCTTAAGTTCAATGTTAAATCTAGATCAGGGCTGTCCAGAGCAGTTAAGATCGCGGGTCAATTTACATCACTAAATAGGTTAGAGGGCCACGTGTATAAATATATGCATTCATAATTTCGCCGGAGATAGGGTTATAATGTTAAATTTATTGGTTCTTCATAAATTTAATTTTTACAATTCTATTAATTTTAACATTAATAACATTAGATGGATACGATTTTTTTTGCATCAGGTGTACAAAGAAATATATACTAAAATCTTTGTCTATTAAGTAAATTAACGTGAAGTGTGATAAATTAGTTAATAAATTTTATAATGTAATATCAAATAAATTTTAATACATTTATTTGGGAAACCATAAAATTAAAATAATATAATGTTACCAATATATAACTAAACAAAAATTTCCCTAAGTGTGGTAGATGAGACACATGTCGTGGTCCGTATAAATGTTAGCAAATCTAGAAAATGAGAAACCTATTGGCAAATTACTTCTAGTGATCGTCTACAGAACTTAAATAAAGAGCACAGTAGCTTAATGAAAAAACGTGTTTCTAGAGTCTGGAAGAGGTTCTTGTAATGTCGATTTTTGGTTCAATGGGCTTAAAGCATGTTTTGTTTTTTTAAAGATGATCTACGGAGATAAATTTAGTCTTCATATGAACTTTAAATTATCCTGAGAAAGTATTATAATAATATAAATCTCTAATAGTCTATTTATGCAGCACCAATTATAAAGATGCTGTATATTTTAAATAGATTAACTGTGTTTTTGTAAATTTAATTTAACAATGGGAAATATTATGTGACTATAACGCTTATATATTAGATTTAATAAAATTATTAATTATAATTAAAATTTAAATTTAAAGTAAGATTTCAATCATATTTACATTTGTACTTGTGTTCTTAAAAATACATTCCACTCTTTTAAGTAAAATTTTATTGAATTGCTTGGGATTTTGATAATTGTTGCTGTATAATTTTAATATCTTGAATAACGAATTTATTTCTAACTTAATTTTGTACAAATTTATTTAAACGTAATTTTTATTTTTGGAACTTTGTAATATTAATTTGATTTTGAAAAATTACAATCAAAATCATGATTGCTTGATCTGTGTGAATAAGCTGTCAGGCGATTTTTGTTGAATATTGTGAAGGTAGACATATATGATGATGGTACAATAGTTCTCATTTCAATTATTTTTTTAACAAGGGAGTAACGGCTTTTTTTCGCCGAAGGTAAATAGAAATAGGGCTATAATGTTAAATTTATTGGTTCTTCATAAATTTAATTTTTACAATTCTATTAATTTTAACATTAATAACATTAGATGGATACGATTTTTTTTGCATCAGGTGTACAAAGAAATATATACTAAAATCTTTGTCTATTAAGTAAATTAACGTGAAGTGTGATAAATTAGTTAATAAATTTTATAATGTAATATCAAATAAATTTTAATACATTTATTTGGGAAACCATAAAATTAAAATAATGTAATGTTACCAAAATATAACTAAACAAAAATTTGCCTAAGTGTGGTAGATGAGAAACATGTCGTGGTCCGCATAAATGTTAGCAAACCTAGAAAATGAGAGACCCATTGGCAAATTACGTCTAGTGATCGTCTACAGAACTTAAATAAAGAGCATAGTAGCTTAATGAAAAAACGTGTTTCTAGAGTCTGGAAGAGGTTCTTGTAATGTCGATTTTTGGTTCAATGGGCTTAAAGCATGTTTTGTTTTATTAAAGATGATCTATGGAGATGAATTAAGTCTTCATATGAACTTTAAATTATCCTGAGAAAGTATTATAATAATATAAATCTCTAATAGTCTATTTATGCAGCACCAATTATAAAGGTGCTGTATATTTTAAATAGATTAACTGTGTTTTTGTATATTTAATTTAACCATAGGAATTATTTTGTTACTATAACGCTTAATCATATAGAACCAATATTAATTATAATTTAGATTTATATTTAAATTTAAAGTAAGATTTCAATCATATTTACATTTGTACTTGTGTTCTTAAAAATACATTCCACTCTTTTAAGTAAAATTTTATTGAATTGCTTGGGATTTTGATAATTGTTGCTGTATAATTTTAATATCTTGAATAACGAATTTATTTCTAACTTAATTTTGTACAAATTTATTTAAACGTAATTTTTATTTTTGGAACTTTGTAATATTAATTTGATTTTGAAAAATTACAATCAAAATCATGATTGCTTGATCTGTGTGAATAAGCTGTCAGGCGATTTTTGTTGAATATTGTGAAGGTAGACATATATGATGATGGTACAATAGTTCTCATTTCAATTATTTTTTTAACAAGGGAGTAACGGCTTTTAGACTTTAAATATTAAGAATTTGATATAAGAATATCACGCATGCCTTTTTGGAATTATTTGTAGAAATGTCAAATTTTCTAATAAAGTTTCTACCACATTACTTTAGTTTATTAAATAAGTTTTAAAAATCTACGCGTAATATATCTTCGGGAGTTTACATTAAAACCATCTTATATCAATACTACGATAGTATATATTATTAATGAAAATTTATTGGTGCCATTATCAGTTTAACATTATGATTCATTATTGCCGTAAAATTAAATAAAAATATTTGTTTTTAAATAATTAAAAAAAAATTAATTTAAAAATATTAAATAATATAATTATTATTATAAAATTAATAACATTTATTTTTAAATTAATATATTAAATGTCACTTACCACTTATGCTGAACATATTTATCCGAACATGTAAAAAGTTCCATACAATATTGATGTATGGCAACTCTATCAATGTGCAAAACTACTCGCATCCTACATTTTTGCTGCCAATGACGCGCTTAGAAGCCAAACACAACCAAACCTCTTTCGTTAGCCTGTTTATTCGAGGTGCCTCTTCGTTTTCAAAACTTTTATGTTTTTTAGGTCTAATCAGATTTTTGTTCGTTAGCGAACATATACGCTTACCCACAAGGACATCGTATACGAGTTTCGAGTTTTGCCGACGGAAGTGAGTGCTTTTTTCTGTTGCTGATGGGTGTGTGCTTCGTGCATGCATGATGGTCGTTTGGTTTCGGTGCTCGGGTCGGGATGCAAGCTAGTATACGCCTTCCACTATGTTTTTATGTTTTATTTTATAGACTTTTGGTTGTTTTTGTATTTTATAGTGCGCGGAATGCGCACAAAGAGGATGTCCTAGATTTGTTTAAATTATTTGCGATAGTGTGATTGGTTTTCTATGCACACATTGTGGTGTTTGCTACTATTTTGTTGTTGTCCATAGTTGCAGCCAATCAAAATCTTGCATTTTATCTATATCTGAAAATAGATAAATGTTTAACTATAATCATTATTATTGCTAATTAAGCAAATCTATTTTATCTATTTATTTTTCTACAATTTATTAAGTAGTAAATATATGTTAATTGTTGTTTATTTATTAGTGAATAAATTATAAACCACTGTAGTTTTTTTTTAAAAAATTTAAAATATCATTTTATAATTTAAATAAAATAATAAATAATAAGTAAATAACAGGGAATAGTGTTTATCTTATATAAATTTTTTTCAAAATATATAAATTCTAAAGAATTAATATTAAATTAATATTAATATAATACTGGAATAATTTTCACTTAATCAGCAATTTTTTAATTTTTAACACAATAAAATAGTTTTTTTCTTAATTAGAAATATAATTAAATTACTTCAGAATTAGCAGAAAAACTAAATATTCAAGCATATACAATATTATAATGAGTTAAGGTTTAAATGCCGTACATATTTTAATAACAAAAAATCTGCTATGGTGCCAGTTCTTCGATCCACTAGATGTCCAAAATCTTGTTATTTATATTCTATTCGTACATCTCGTATGTGTTAGTCTTTTAGAACTTCACGAATCGTTAAGAGGTACAATTATTACCTCAAGACGCCCCATATTTCTGTTTAGACCAACATCTCACTTTCCCCATACAGTCTAATAACTTTAGAACATAATTTAATGAAACAGTAGTTTAGATGTAATAAATATAATATAAAAAAAAATTGTTATGATCGCTAAAACTGAGTGCAAATATTATTAGTCAAAATTTATTTCTTATCTTAATAAGATATATATATATATATATATATATGTAATAATTATATCAAACGAATTAAGTTTTTTTACAATTGATTATCATCAGTGATCGTGATGGTTTAATAAAAATAAATTATACATCAAGTTTGTCTAATATTTCTGATGTAGGTAGTAAGGTGATAGGGTCACTAAAGTTATTTAAATCTTATATTCTTGAGTAGTATGATAAGTTAAGTTTTGCAAGGAATACTTATATTTTTGTAAGCAGTGTAGGTGTATTTTGAAATTCATTTAGAAAGCATTATTGTTACAGAGAGAAATTAGTAAAATAATCATTTACTGTAATTCACTTAACAGCCCAGTGAAGATTGATTAAAACCTGCTGCATTGGGTTAAAAAACCTGCATTTGAAGGCGAATATCGGAAGTCCCTACCCGTAGTTCTGACAGCTACTCACGTATTCATCTTATTTGCGGTTATGAATTTTAATGATTATAATTGTGAATTCACAATAGTGGATCCAAAAATTAGATTGCACCAAAAATAAGTCCTACTTAAACAATCTCTATATAAATCAGTTTTATAAGTGTCGTGATTTTGAATGTATTCCCAATTCCTCTTTCAAAAATTGGATTAAAAATATTGCTATCTGTAGCAAGTACGAATATATATGTATTATTAAAAATATTGTTCTTGAATTTATGTTGAAAAAAAATATATTGTCAATCAATATGCAATATAAAAATGATGCTTGTTATATAAAGTTGGTGAATTAAATTATCTATAACCGATATAACAGATATTATGCTCGTTATAAAATCAGTACATAAGGAAAGATATTAAAATATTTCATTTACTATTAAACCATATAGTGGTATTTATAGCCAGTTGAGCAAGTACGTCCTACTCAATTGAATTTAAAAATCGCGTCAGAAGGGCCGTGTTTCTTACAGCTATTCAAACATATAGATTTCATTGGTACCGGCGAAATTCCTTGGAATTTCAATGTCGCGATTAATGGCGCATTATACCGACACGTTTGTTAAGAGCGATCTACAATACGGACTAACATTTTCTGTACCTACATGCTATTGGTGATATCTCTACGTTATTGATGAAACTAACCGAAATGTATCCAACTCCATTAGTGTCATTAGAAGCTATTTGTCATGTGGTTTTGGAAATATATTTACGTGCTGTTACGAAGCACATAAATATCTCTCTTATGTTCGGCAATTTTCTTTTGTCACATTTTATAGAATTATTAAGTATTAAACATTTAGGTTAGATGTGTTTGAGCTGGTTGGCTTTAGTGACGTAAGTAGAAACTAGATTTTAATGATAATGATGTTTTTGAATCCTACTTCTTATTGTTTGTAGGTTTAAGCGCATAACGCCTTTCGATAATTTAAATTGTGGAGTCCTAAACTTATATACGGTGTTTCCGGTAGAGTTTCACTCAATGGATTCAAAATATTAATTTATTTTTATGTGATTCTAGTAATTGTATTCACCTGACGAAAAGGGGTTAAAATATACTCAAGATAATGCATATTTGTTGTAGGAAGCATCAGTTAATATATTACCGCGGGGGTCAGTGATAACAGGTTCATGTGTCCTGATGAATTGATGTTGACCACTTCAATAAAAATGCAGTGGTGGCTTAAAGCTACTCGGATACAATTAGTGTATTTATTTATTTTCATTGATGTGGAATTGCATTTTCTTATTGGGTATTGTAAACCACAGAATAGTGGAGGTCTTAGAACTCTTTATATTTCGTTTACTTTATTTCAAACAGAATAATACTATTCTATTCATACTTTATTATAAATAGAATTATAATGTGAACTCAGCACCTTCTGATTTCAATGGGTGTAAAATCGAGATCTATATTTTAAAACTACTATAACATACTATCATTTCTATATATGACAAACTTTTCTTATTAGCAATATAAAGACATTAATTTTAAATGAAATTTAATCAAGAAGTGGGTAGTCATGTAGTAACCTATCGCAAGTATATGATTTGTTGATGACGGAAAGCTTATAAAGAGCAAAATAGGTGCAAATATGTATGGACTAAGATTTAATTTAACTCCATTACTAGTCCTCCAGTATTTTTCAACAGTTCATCAGTCTAAAGTTAAAGCAATCGAAATTTTATCGGAAAAATGGATATTATTTATTCGGAGTCTCAAACTATGGTAGTCTTTAATTATTAATATTATTTTTTTAATTTTAGATTAGGCTAATATGACTTCACCAGAATATTTAAGAAGTATTTATTTAGTCAGATAATATAAATAAGAACCTGAATACATGAGAGGAGTGGTCAATATGAATAAAATATAACTTGCTTACAGTTGAAGATACCAGATCTTAATACTTTTCTATGCGATCTTTATTATTCGGAAAACACTTTATTATTTTGGAAAACGATTTAACTGATATCCTTTTATATTTAAGTTTGTATATTTAGTGACTTTCCGAACGGTAACTACACATTATTCGCTTTCAATAATGTGTCAAGAATAACTAAAGTAATTCAGCTAGTAGTTAAGTTTTAAACTTACAGAAATATTGGAATAAAATCTCTCAGTAGTGCTTTCCATTATAGGAATATATATGTATAGTGTATGACAACAGAACAAGCTAAACTGAACAAAAAACAAACAACGAAAGAACAAACACTAAACTGAATAGATTATATTAACATTTTAAGGCAGTTATGCCACTCTTTTTAAACTTCTTTGCATGTCATATATATATATTGTATTAAAAAAAATGCTACAGAGAAGCATTAATGTACTAGTTTTGTATCTAAATTGTTATGTGTAATTACTAAGGATCAGTTCATTTGGTGTCATGTGCACGGTTCCTACATGTGGTACCATGGTCATGGGCTTATCAAAATCAAAATTGATATCCTTTCATATTTAAGTTTGTATATTTAGTGATCAAACAGCATACTCGTGGTTAATATTACCTTCACTATACATTATTCGCCTTCAATAATGTGTCAAGAAAATCTTAAGTAATTTAGCTAGTAATTGACTTTTAAACTTACAAAAATATTGGAATAAAATCTCCTAGTAGCGATTTGCATTATAGATGTATATATAGTGTATGACAAGAGAACAAGCTATTATTTTCACACTAAATTGAATTGTTTATATTAACATTTTAAGACAGTTATGCCACACTTTTACAACTCTTTTGTGAGTTATATATATACTTTTAGTATTAAAAACTGCTATAGAAAAGCATTAATGTACTAGTTCTGTATCTTAGTTGTTAATATGGAATGATATTCAATTCAACAGAAATTGGCAAAATAATTAAATGTATTACAAGAAACTATCAGTAGACGTTTACGAGCAATGGGGAAGATCAATGAACTGAGTAAATGGATCCCATACAGTTTGAATGAACATGGAATAAAAAATCACGAAATCACGAAACGCCACGAAAAATAATGTTTGATGTATCCAATTGTAATGGGTGATAAATATGGATTTATTTTGAAAATCCGAAGTAGAGCCGATCTAAGCCGAATCGCTTTGCCAGGAAGGCCATGCTTTATGTTTGGAGGGACCAGACTGGCATTATGTATTATGAACTCCTAAAGTGCGTAGAAACCATTCATACACAACACAATTGCTAACAAATGTTTAATTTAAAGGAAGTATTGATCGAAAGACGTCCAGAATTGGCCCAAAGATATGAACTTATGAACTCTTGAACTCCGGTTCATGCACATTCATGCACAACACTATTGCTAACAAATAACTAATCGTGGTTGTTGGTGTGGCAGTCTTATGTACTAAATACTGCCACAACGTTGTGATAGTACGGATCAGATCACGTATGGTAGATCTGAAGAACGCTCTTAAAGGTAGTATTTTCAAATATCAGGGTATAAAATGGTTTCCATTGAGAAGGCACAATTCCCCCATTCAAGTGAAAGGGAAACAATCTGACTAATTTATGAAGAAGTTTTTAGAACAGTAGTGAACTACAACAACAAAAATTCATTTTATATTATTTTATTAATTGAATTTTTGGCTTCTATACAGCTGTTTCGAGTATTGCCAAATACCCATCATCAGTGGTCTTGGAAATAATTCTTGTATTTAATTATTCGTAAGTCTAGAGAGGATTATTCGTAATTTAAGGAGTTAATTATGTCCCTAATTTTAAAGAATGATAGCTTTGTTAGCTCAGTCAGAAAAAGGTTTGAGAATTTTGAATCTTCCTCCCAATTTGAAAAGTCAATAAATGTCGTTAGAGGATAAACGAACCTCATGTTATCAAGTATCCATCCGGAATGGGTTAGAAGACATGAAAAAGTAATTTTGGTAACCTACAATGCGCCGCCTCACACTGGAAAACCAGCAAAAGTCACTTTGAAATAACATCAATGGGACATCCCTTCGCACCCTCCGTATTCTCCAGACCTGACGCCATCAGACTTTCAACTCTTCGGTGCTAATACTTATACTTTGTACTAGCATTTTTCAATTAGTAGTTGATAAGTAAGTAAGATGGTGCTAGTTGACAGTTTAATTATTAGCTATTTGAGTGGTATATTATTTAAAAAAGAACTTACACTAAAAGAATACTCTGTATATATTACATATATATAATGTCTTATAATAATATCCTAATTTAAAGTAAAAATTTATGTTTCAAATGTAAATGAGAGTATTAGCCGTCCCTTATAAATGAATATAATTCAAATTTTAGAGGCATATGTGAGCTGTCGTGCGTGTATCCACATCCATAATCCCCATTGTATGTATACGTGTGTGTGCTAAATTAATTTTTCTTAGCAAATGACGGTTGCCTACGAGGCTGCAAATGAAAACTCGTGTTGCTCCGTGTGGAACGGGAAGTCGCGAGCGTTGGCAACAGTGTAGGAGTTAAGTTCAAAATTATGTTTAGTTACACACAAGTTTTCATATCAGCGCGAGTTACAAAAATCGAAACAAAGTTAAAATTTTTACTTTATTTTCTGTTTTCATTTCTTTGTTGTTGTAAAGTTTTTGCTACTTTAACATAATGAGAAACCGCACTGCCGCTCAGCTTCCAGTCACTTGTAGCTACGTAACGAAGTTTGGAACCAGGCTCCCTTTGCAGAGCAAAGAATGAAACAAATTCTATTTAAATTGTGTACAACATTATTAGAAAGTTTTCCAGAAGTAAAGAAATATAAAAAGAAGAACAAGTAAGTAGAAAAAAAAAAATTAATATATAAAATCAAACAAAAAATAACGAAAGAGGAAATTTTTAATTTGCCTCTCGGCAACACTGGCACATATGAAACGGCACAACAATTTTCCCAAAAAGGAAAGGAACTTTACAGCTGCGGGAAGTGTTGCGAGGAATTCGCGTTTCTTACAGTAAAACCACAAGATTTTTTGTTTTCTTATGTACTTTTGTCTCTTCCTACTTATTTTCTTGTTAATATTTGAATAATTTTCTATATGTAATTTAACAAAAATGAAAAAAAAAACAAAAAAAATAAAAATATTTTACTTATGTCGGGTACAACTTGTAGCTAGAGACGAAAGTGTGACAGTAGTGCTAGACTACACTGTAAATTTCATATATTTTAAAAGATACATTTGAGTCTACATGTAGAATCAGACTCAACTTACTGCCTACTTTTGACACTCTGTAAGAGCTGTTTGTAACAACTACTTTTTATTGTCTTTGCAGCTAAACTGAAGTCTTAAGAACACCCATTACTTAATATATAAATTGGCTCCACTGTTGAATTGACTCGGAGGCTCTTTCTGAACTTTTTCTTCGGCACCAGGCAACGCCATCGTCAGTAACTTCATATTTTCCTTCAAATATCAAATGTTCGCAACTTTACAAGCACACATTCAGTAGAAATGTGCATATATATATATATATATATATATGATTCATTACATAAACACATGCGTTAAACAAACCTAAGATACAAAATTTATTTTTATTTTAATACACACCACCTCGAACTCTAAGAGTTTTTCCAAAAAATAAAAAAAAAAGAGAAGAAAATACGAAAAGAAAAACAATCGAGTAAAGAATTGGTGAAAGACGAAATTAAAACCACAAGTTGTTGCTCATCACATCTTGTAAAATTAGTAGACAACCAAAATGCTACCCTTGCCTTTCCCTAACTTCACCTCATCTATCTCGACGAGAAGAAATCTCACAAAGATACAATATCCACACGCACTCATTTGCATACATATCACTTAGATACAAAAAGAATTTTTAAAAAGTTTGCTTGAAAAAATTGAAAATTCTTATTGTACGAGTAACATATTTGCGGGGTGGAAGGGGAAAGTGAAATGCGGTGTTAAGAAATATTTTATTTCATCATAAGAAACTGTACGAAAATATATTTTCTATGTCACATGAGCTTTCATTTGCTAATTAAAGTCAAGCGAAGTTAAAGGATAAATTTTTAGTAAAAAAATTAACCACAAAAACCACAGTAAAAATTTTCGCAAGGATTAAAGCTCCTAATTAGACCTTAACCTTTATATATATTTCAAAATTAAGTTTTCTTTATAAAATTAGTTATAAATTCTACTCACAAATTGAAATTGACTTATACGACAACTGTGGAGCTGGTGTGATTTTTGAGTGATCCTTCGGATCACTTGAACTTTTGCTTAATAAATAATAGATATAGTTGCAAGTAAATATCATTAAAATTTATAATATATGATTTATCCTATATATGGACGTTTTTAACCTAAAGTGTACTGCTAAACGAAAAAATTTTCACCACATTCTACAAGGAACAGTGAAATATTCAATACATTTTACTAGAATATACTTGTTAAGATATTGATGTCAATAATTTCCTTAACAGAATATAAAAACATTAAGAAGAAAAATTTGATATTTCACGGATCGGTGTTACAAAGACCCTATTCTATATTATAAAAATGCAAAAAGTTACTTAGTGATCCACTAGACGGCAATGGAATTAAGAAAGTAATTTGGTCTTTCATGAACTGGTGGTTGAAGAACATTATACTATTTTATAGGAATTAATACTGAGCGATCCGCGAACCAGCAGTTGAAGCACCGAATTCATATTATGATAGTTAAAAAATTGATTTAGCGGTCCTCGGACCGCTGATAAGCTCTATTCTATATTATGGGATTTAAGGAAATGTCTTAAGTAACAAATAAAAAAAGGTAGGTATAACAAAAATTTTTATTGTAATGTTTTTTCGAACTGATAGAATAGAACAGCTAATTATTATTGTTGACATAAGTAGTACAAAACTGTGTCCTTAAGACCGATTGTCTCCTATTGATAGTCTTTGAACAAACTTTTCATATTACAAGTTTAATCGCTATCTTTTTAAAAAGAGAAAGCAATTAACAGCTACTTTTTAGTAGAACAGATAGTATTACCACAAGAGGATAATCCACAGCAATATTATGGTCTACTGAGTTTCCTTTATGTACTTAAGCAAATTTTTAAGACTCTTCTTTAATAAATTATGGTATTTGTTTAACCTTTGAACTTTTTTTGGGTAAATGTGAAATGCTTTTTAAGTTCTAACCCACTTTCCTAGCACCGATCACAGTCCCCACATTCACTTTACAAAACTTGGTATTTCTATTCGACACAAGTCATAGTTTTTTTGGGTGAAAGTTAAACCTTAAGTGTTTTGATGAAATTTGTTTCATAATTCCTAAGTTGTTCTTCCTTACGTGTTCTTCTTTAATCCTTATATCGATTTCAGCTAATCCCTAAAGCGTTTTGGAATGCAATAAATCCGGTAGATTGTTCCAATGTTGTATTTTTTATGTATTTTACCATTTTTACGTAGCCCACATAAGGATTTCGGACCTAAAGTCAAGGATGTTACTCAATTTTCTTAAAAGTTTGTGCTGTTTTGCATTAATTTCACTTCCAATATACTGTGGAATACATAATTGATTGATTATGAAACATGGTCAAACTTGATTTTGGTCAAGTTCCTTTAGATTTTCTACACACTATTATGTTTCGATTATATCTAATGGCATTTGAGGTTTATTAGTCGATGCTATCAGTCAAAATGGCTAGTTTCCTTACGACTGAGTATGTTTCTGCCTGAAAGATAGAATTGTTTTTGCAGAACGTTTTTTTTATGTAATTTGTTCCTCAAAGTTCTCGACCCCGACGCGTAAAATATTATCATTTACTAATACTAATAAGTATCAGATATATCATTTCACTATTTTTTGGTATTCCGTTTACTTTTAAATTGTTCATAAAGAACAAATTATTTTGATGTGTAATGGTACCCATATTCAATGAAGTTAATGATTATTAGTATTTTTATGTTGAGAGATTTAGCATTAGGACCTAGAGATCTATAGTGCCCTCCTCAAGCATTTAGAGTATCGCTGCACTTTGCTAATAATACTAGAGATAATTCTTTCAAAATAGTGCGGTGAAATGAATTAATCAAAACTACTTAATTATAAATACTATATGAGGATTATTTCAGAACTCGGTGCTATATAAAAAAAGAATAAAATTTTTAAAAACTTTTAAAGCTATGAGTATTTCACGGTATTTTCCTTTGGGAGTTCAGTTCATTATACATTTAGATCAAATCAGCAAGCAGGAGGATGACTGCATAGGAACACCATTGGGTTGGTGATGACTTGGCGGGCAACCTCAAGCCAAATCAGCTGCTTGCAATAACAAGAGATGTAGTTATGCGAATGGAAGCCACTCTAGCTTTAACTCAATAACGACAACCGAGAATCAAAGAACGAATAAAGACCTAAGCCGTTTCGTGATCTACTTCAGCTAATCCTTTACTTCAGTAGGGCCACTTGCTGGACGTTGCGGCTGTCCCAACGTCCCACAATATATATATAGATTCAATCAGACTTGTTTAATGAAACTTTGTAGCCTAGCGACAATTACGACTGAGTGATGATAAGAAATATGATATACTCTAATATTGTGCTATTAAAATTTAAATCCATTAGCTTGAAAGTTTGCTGTGACTCTTAATTTAATATAATGGTATACAATATATGAATATCGATCGAATAAACAAAATAAAGCTTAGAACGTATATCAAATGCTAAGAAAGTATGTTAAAAACTGTTTTAAAATCGGATGGAAACGGTTCAGATACGTTAGATGTACTAAAGAAATGTATACCGGAATGAATGCATTAGCTTCGTAGATTCTGTAATGCCCGCTACACGCGAAAAGTTCTTACAGCTTGGATGTGAAATAATATCACACTCATCATATTCTTCGGAATTGGCATCCTATGATTGTTACTTATTTCAATTAGTAAAAAACAAACATTTTATAATCGTGGAAAAATGCTAGTGCCAGAAAGATAGGTTTTTGACTAGAATGGGTAATAAGTACGAGAAAAAACTTGATGGATATATTTCTGTCAATATAGTATGTGTGATGACGTTATGCATTTTTTTATAATGAAATATCTTAATATCTTGGTAATGCTTTTTATGATTAATTTAATTTCCAAAGCCGTTAAGCAATTATAAACAAGAGACATAATATCCATCTTCAATTACAGTTCTTTTGTGTACATACTCTTATTAGTAAGTAGATAGAATAGGATAAATTCTAAAGATTGAAGTGAGCTATATTACTTTAGATACTTATAGAATTTATTCCATTAGCGAATTGAATTGTTTCAAGCGGTTATTAATTTGAACACAAAGCCTGAATACTTAATGTAAAAAGCGACAAAAGTATGAATAATAATTACCAACTCAGGAAAATACTTTACGTTTGCCACATTTTCCAACAATGCAACAATTTATTGCAAATTAAGCGTTTAAAAGGCTCATTTACATGTACAATACACACCCCCTCCTTTCACCGTATACTCGTACAGGTTGAAAAACAATAAAAACCATGTAATCACATTATTTGAGCCCTCTTTCATTTCATTAAGTAAAAGTTATTATCACTAATAATTATGCTGTTGTCATTGTTTCGTTGTAAATACATTTTCCCCTGCTCCACTCCCAACCGCAGACGTATTTATGTGCTTATTTAGTTTTCCTGTGGATGAGCTTAGATATCTTGTGTAATATTTTTACCAAACTTCTACTTAGGTCCAACTTTAAGTAAATATATATGACAAAAAAATCTATGGCAACCAAAATTCAAGGTCAAGATCAAGTCCAACACCTAAATATAAAAATTTCAGTGGTGTATTCATCCCTTGACAACCTCACTTCATTGTTCAGTGTTTTGTACTTGAGCTCATATGTATCTCATCATAAGTTGAACGTAAATAAATAAGTATCTTCGATTTATGTACAAACGCTGACAAAATGTTTGCCGACGGAAGTTTACCAAAATTCACACCTGAATAAACGCACGTGGAAATTGAGACAGCGGTGGTCTGAAGGACAGATCGCAGGAGGCAGGTGCGTATAACTTTTGTCATATTTCTTTATAAATACAATGGAAAAAAAATATTGTAATAATAAATGAAAAAAACATATTTTTTGAAAGAAATTTATAAGATACTCGTATTCGTACTTATGTGTGCTTTGATGTTTGTGTCTAATTATTGAAATGTTGTCTACACTTGCCAAAAATTAATTTGGCGTAACAGACATAAAATTTGATATTTTATTTGACTGATTATAAGAATATTCTCTAGATTTATTATTCTAATAATCACATTAGGAACTTAATTTAAGTTTTTAGAGGGATCTCAACAAAGCTGCTTTTTTACTCTTTTAGCGTTTTTAGAAAAAAATTAGGCGATTTTACAGGGATTTAATGTTATTAAAAGAAGGGATTGTGCACTGCGACCTAAAAGATCTATTGTGTCCCTTACTCGGGTTAGAATGTTTCTCCAAGACCGATTTCTTTAATGAAAGACAACATAGAGCCTACCTTTCTTAGTCTTGAATCTTTATGATCAATGAAATACCCTCCTAGGTGTTTTTTTCACTTATGTATCAGTGCCGGACACTCCCCAAACACATGGTATGTAGTTACTTTCTCTTCTCTACGGTATCTGCAGTCTCGACAGCTGATTATTTAATCTACAGTGACCGGTCAATAATCCCATGGATCTAACGACACAGATATTTTTTGTACGATCTTTTAACAAGGCTTTTTCATATTCTTCAGCGGATTAATGACTTCACTCGCTGAGTCATATCATGACTATAAAAGCCAGCGGTACTAGAAAATGTATTTTTAGAAGTATCTTTATAGTTTACCGTATTAGTTGTTACAAGATTAAACATCAGTTTAATTTATATATACATGTCAATGAAGAATCTATGCCATAGATCAACCCTGGATACGCCAGGCAATGCTCTTACGAAATTGTTGTTTGAAGTTGAGAGAATAAAATGTAAGGGAAGTTCATAATTGCAGTAGAGTGACCAAATTTAGTGAGTAGTAAGAGCAATAGTTATATAACACTGTGCAGATAAGCATGGGTCAGAGGTTCTTGAAGAGGAATGCTGATACATATCGAAAACTCACAGAATGGACAGTTAGGATTAATTCGAATTAATTAATTAATTAATTAATTCGAAATGCTCTCATTCTA
>NC_051846.1:178843645-178847045 GCF_002237135.1 Teleopsis dalmanni
TAGGCACATAATGTACGTAATCGTTGTTTCGCACGCAGGAAGTCGTGTGTCTTCGGGTTTGGTGTTTTGGTTGCCCACGTCACTCTCGTGCAATTCTGTTCAATTGTCCATTTGTCTGTTTACCTATCTGTTTATTCGTTTGTCTGTCTGTATAACTCTCTTCAGCTGGATGTATAAATGTTTGTCTTGTTGTGTACTTTATCCGTACGATTGATTATGGTAAATTTTTGCTGGCAATTGCATTTCTTATTTATTTTAAATTATTTTTTCTTTTCATTTTTTTTATTTTTTTTTTATTTTTTTTGTTTTTGATATTTTTGAACAATTTCACTTTGCAATTGACGGCTATGGTTACATTGATGGGGACGATGATTATTTGAGTTCTTCTCTTGCCTATTTTAATCCCTCAGCGTTTTGCTGATATTGTCAACCCCGCTTATCCAGGCTTGCATGTAAGTATATACCTCCTCGTCATTCTGAGTGAACTACGCACATCAGCAATTAAAATCAAACATTGAATGTTTACACTTATTAACAAAGCTTCATTAATTCACACAAAATACTTTTTTAATTAGCAATAAAATCATAATTATTTCATATTTAAATACAATATATATTTTTTCTTAGAAATATTTATTTAATATTTCTTTTAATTATTAATATTTACAAAAAAATAAAAAAAAAAAATAAAAAAATTAATTGGAGGGAATTAAGTTCATAAAATGTTTTTGAAGGATTAACTTTTAAGTCCGAAATTAAATTTTTTTTAAAAAAAAAATATATACATGTTTTTATATATATTTACAATTTTTTTAAATTAAAGATTATAATTATTATTACCACAAAGAACAATGGTACGTTACGACCTATGAGTTTAATGCCCCTAAGGTTTGAGAAAGAAATCAACCTAACTAACACGGTTGCCCAAGTCTCATTGAACTAAATATAAGGCATGTAAAGACTCTTCAGTCGTTTAGTTGTTACTTCAAAGTATGAGCAGGTTAGCTTTGAGGAAGGAATCCGACCCAACTAACACGGAAGAATCAATGCTATTGATCTCATTCGATTCAATGAATGTCACCTAAAAATACTAAACTTATTTTATTGTTAATTCAAGGTACGAGCAGACAAGGTATCAGTTAGAAATCCAACCTAACACGGAAGAATTGGTAGTATTGGCAAACCAGAAAAAGGTCACCATTTCTCATTGGATTCAATGAAAGCTATATCAAGACACTTTACTAACATTACTGTAATTTCAAGATACGAGCAGTTTCAGGGTGAACCAACCGAACTAACATCGAAGAGTCATTGCTTTTGACCAACCAGATCTCTTTCGATGCAATGAAACCCCTATAAAAACACTGGACTAATTTTATTGTAATTTCAAGGTACGAATCAGTTAAGACGGATGGATGTCTTGCACTGAATTTCACAGAATCTGCCTCTGTGAGTGTTCCTTTATCTCATCTTTATAAAATGTTGGCTTATAAGATTAAATTATTCTCTGTGAATAACTGATTTCAGGAGATGCTTTTAGTGTGATCCGTACATATTGGGAATGTATTTTAGTTCTAGTAACTGGTAATAATTCATTCATTAGGTAAACGACTCTTTTTAATGGAATTATACATCGTAATTTCACTTTTTGCTTTTTATTTTTTCAAATAAAAATTATTTGCAATAATTAAAAATTATTTTTGGCGAACCTCTATGGTTCGCTACGTTCTCATTTATCTTTAGCTACGTTCATATTAGTGTGAGTTTAGATAGTAAAAGTAATATGGATTTCAATATAAGTATAGAGGAATTACTGTTATTTCTCCAAAACACACAAATCTGAAAAGGAACTAAATCGCCTTCCTCTATAAGTAACTAAACTGTTTGGACCATATAAATACCTAATAAAAAATGATTGTTATATGAAATGAACTTTTATGTTTTTTCAATGGATAGGAGTTAGTAGCTTTTTTGTAATATCAATAATGAAAAGAATACATATCAATTTCTCCAAAAATACCGATAAAAACAATATAATATAAATTTAGTTGCCTTTCTTCAGAATTTTTAAGAGCGAACGTCTATATTTTAAGTAGATATTAACAATTATATCAGTTTAAATGAAGTGATTTATTCATATGTTCGAATCAATATGCGTCTATTTGAATTTAACCTAACCGATATGTATATTATATTATTATACATATAAATGAAAAATACCAGCTAGAAATTACACAAAGCCAGGCTCTGAGAAGACTTTTCAAAGTTCCATTGCACATTAGGACGAATGACATCCTCAGGGACATCAAGATTGATCCCATCAAAAAATACATAAAGAATAGAGCGCTGAAATTATTTGCGAAATCTGACAGACTTACCAACACCGCGTTATCAAATCTCAGAATGGTTAGAGGCTCCTCGGGGAGGTATGCAGATCTGAGATCAATTGTTGTTTAGTCTGATGAAGTAATAAACAATAATCTAGTCAAGGCGCAGAGAGGAGTTTTGAAGAAATCTCGCAGTTAATAGAGAGTAAGAGTGCTCAGGTGCACTGACTCAACTAGCCTCAACATAATAATAAATGCAAAATAATATAAACAATACACAAAAAAATATTTAAATATAACTCTAATAAATAACTGATTTAATGAAATTTTTATTTATTATAATTTATTTTCAAATAAAATTAATACACATTGCAAACCATATGCAAAATCAAATCCTTATTATATCAAATTTAAAAGGGCACTTAAATAAATTTGCAATTTCTGTATGTAATATTCTTTTCTTATGGGTCTACGCTTTCATCCCTCAAAACCGATTATAAAACAAAACCCATGGAAAATACCACGCATATGTTTAGAGAAATTAGTTTCCCATTTCGCACAAGTCAACTTGAATTTTATTAAATGGAGCTGAGGAAAACTGTCACGGGGATGAGAAGCAAATTTTCAAAATATATTTTATTATATTTTTATTGCAAATTTTATACAAATTTAATATTTTATGTGCGACACTAAGAACCCCACAAGTTTGGGAGTTACGTTGATAAAATTTAATATAAGAAAAAGATTCTGTAGTGACGACTGTATTTGTTATGCTACACTTTATAGGTTATACATCAATATATTTAAAAGATCAAATAAAAACTTAAAATAAAAATTTGGGAATCATACTTATTATATTAGTCAACTTAGTCGGATTCGATTGCTGTGGTTAAGCAAGTCATACGATATCTCTGTCAGTACATAATGAAAAGACATATTTTTATAATGTTCACAAGTTTTTTTTAAAAACTTTAATAAATATATTATAAATTGTAAATTTAACTATAATACCAATACTTCCCAAATACATTAAGACCGAAAAGTTTTCGGAAATTCTCATTTAAAATTCGCGG
>NC_051846.1:178847145-178855210 GCF_002237135.1 Teleopsis dalmanni
GATTTTGATAATTGTTGCTGTATAATTTTAATATCTTGAATAACGAATTTATTTCTAACTTAATTTTGTACAAATTTATTTAAACGTAATTTTTATTTTTGGAACTTTGTAATATTAATTTGATTTTGAAAAATTACAATCAAAATCATGATTGCTTGATCTGTGTGAATAAGCTGTCAGGCGATTTTTGTTGAATATTGTGAAGGTAGACATATATGATGATGGTACAATAGTTCTCATTTCAATTATTTTTTTAACAAGGGAGTAACGGCTTTTTTTCGCCGAAGGTAAATAGAAATAGGGCTATAATGTTAAATTTATTGGTTCTTCATAAATTTAATTTTTACAATTCTATTAATTTTAACATTAATAACATTAGATGGATACGATTTTTTTTGCATCAGGTGTACAAAGAAATATATACTAAAATCTTTGTCTATTAAGTAAATTAACGTGAAGTGTGATAAATTAGTTAATAAATTTTATAATGTAATATCAAATAAATTTTAATACATTTATTTGGGAAACCATAAAATTAAAATAATGTAATGTTACCAAAATATAACTAAACAAAAATTTGCCTAAGTGTGGTAGATGAGAAACATGTCGTGGTCCGCATAAATGTTAGCAAACCTAGAAAATGAGAGACCCATTGGCAAATTACGTCTAGTGATCGTCTACAGAACTTAAATAAAGAGCATAGTAGCTTAATGAAAAAACGTGTTTCTAGAGTCTGGAAGAGGTTCTTGTAATGTCGATTTTTGGTTCAATGGGCTTAAAGCATGTTTTGTTTTATTAAAGATGATCTATGGAGATGAATTAAGTCTTCATATGAACTTTAAATTATCCTGAGAAAGTATTATAATAATATAAATCTCTAATAGTCTATTTATGCAGCACCAATTATAAAGGTGCTGTATATTTTAAATAGATTAACTGTGTTTTTGTATATTTAATTTAACCATAGGAATTATTTTGTTACTATAACGCTTAATCATATAGAACCAATATTAATTATAATTTAGATTTATATTTAAATTTAAAGTAAGATTTCAATCATATTTACATTTGTACTTGTGTTCTTAAAAATACATTCCACTCTTTTAAGTAAAATTTTATTGAATTGCTTGGGATTTTGATAATTGTTGCTGTATAATTTTAATATCTTGAATAACGAATTTATTTCTAACTTAATTTTGTACAAATTTATTTAAACGTAATTTTTATTTTTGGAACTTTGTAATATTAATTTGATTTTGAAAAATTACAATCAAAATCATGATTGCTTGATCTGTGTGAATAAGCTGTCAGGCGATTTTTGTTGAATATTGTGAAGGTAGACATATATGATGATGGTACAATAGTTCTCATTTCAATTATTTTTTTAACAAGGGAGTAACGGCTTTTAGACTTTAAATATTAAGAATTTGATATAAGAATATCACGCATGCCTTTTTGGAATTATTTGTAGAAATGTCAAATTTTCTAATAAAGTTTCTACCACATTACTTTAGTTTATTAAATAAGTTTTAAAAATCTACGCGTAATATATCTTCGGGAGTTTACATTAAAACCATCTTATATCAATACTACGATAGTATATATTATTAATGAAAATTTATTGGTGCCATTATCAGTTTAACATTATGATTCATTATTGCCGTAAAATTAAATAAAAATATTTGTTTTTAAATAATTAAAAAAAAATTAATTTAAAAATATTAAATAATATAATTATTATTATAAAATTAATAACATTTATTTTTAAATTAATATATTAAATGTCACTTACCACTTATGCTGAACATATTTATCCGAACATGTAAAAAGTTCCATACAATATTGATGTATGGCAACTCTATCAATGTGCAAAACTACTCGCATCCTACATTTTTGCTGCCAATGACGCGCTTAGAAGCCAAACACAACCAAACCTCTTTCGTTAGCCTGTTTATTCGAGGTGCCTCTTCGTTTTCAAAACTTTTATGTTTTTTAGGTCTAATCAGATTTTTGTTCGTTAGCGAACATATACGCTTACCCACAAGGACATCGTATACGAGTTTCGAGTTTTGCCGACGGAAGTGAGTGCTTTTTTCTGTTGCTGATGGGTGTGTGCTTCGTGCATGCATGATGGTCGTTTGGTTTCGGTGCTCGGGTCGGGATGCAAGCTAGTATACGCCTTCCACTATGTTTTTATGTTTTATTTTATAGACTTTTGGTTGTTTTTGTATTTTATAGTGCGCGGAATGCGCACAAAGAGGATGTCCTAGATTTGTTTAAATTATTTGCGATAGTGTGATTGGTTTTCTATGCACACATTGTGGTGTTTGCTACTATTTTGTTGTTGTCCATAGTTGCAGCCAATCAAAATCTTGCATTTTATCTATATCTGAAAATAGATAAATGTTTAACTATAATCATTATTATTGCTAATTAAGCAAATCTATTTTATCTATTTATTTTTCTACAATTTATTAAGTAGTAAATATATGTTAATTGTTGTTTATTTATTAGTGAATAAATTATAAACCACTGTAGTTTTTTTTTAAAAAATTTAAAATATCATTTTATAATTTAAATAAAATAATAAATAATAAGTAAATAACAGGGAATAGTGTTTATCTTATATAAATTTTTTTCAAAATATATAAATTCTAAAGAATTAATATTAAATTAATATTAATATAATACTGGAATAATTTTCACTTAATCAGCAATTTTTTAATTTTTAACACAATAAAATAGTTTTTTTCTTAATTAGAAATATAATTAAATTACTTCAGAATTAGCAGAAAAACTAAATATTCAAGCATATACAATATTATAATGAGTTAAGGTTTAAATGCCGTACATATTTTAATAACAAAAAATCTGCTATGGTGCCAGTTCTTCGATCCACTAGATGTCCAAAATCTTGTTATTTATATTCTATTCGTACATCTCGTATGTGTTAGTCTTTTAGAACTTCACGAATCGTTAAGAGGTACAATTATTACCTCAAGACGCCCCATATTTCTGTTTAGACCAACATCTCACTTTCCCCATACAGTCTAATAACTTTAGAACATAATTTAATGAAACACTAGTTTAGATGTAATAAATATATATATAAAAAAAAATTGTTATGATCGCTAAACTAGTCAAATTTATTAGTCAAATTTATTTCTTATCTTAATAAGATATATATATATATATATATATGTATAATTATATCAAACGAATTAAGTTTTTTCCAATTGATTATCATCAGTGATCGTGATGGTTTTAATAAAAATAAATTATACATCAAGTTTGTCTAATATTTCTGATGTAGTTAGTAAGGTGATTGGGTCACTAAAGTTATTTAAATCTATATATTCTTGAGTAGTATGATAAGTTAAGTTTGCAGGAATACTTATATTTTTGTAAGCAGTGTTAGGTGTATTTTGAAATTCATTTAGAAAGCATTATTGTTATCAGAGAAATAGTAAAATAATCATTTTACTGTAATTCACTTAACAGCCCAGTGAAGATTTGATTAAAACCTGCTGCATTGGTTCAAAAAACCTGCATTTGAAGGCGAATATCGGAGTCCCTACCCGTAGTTCTGACAGCTACTCACGTATTCATCTTATTTGCGGTTATGAATTTTACTGATTATATTGTGAATTCACAATAGTGGAATCCAAAAATTAGATTGCACCAAAAATAAGTCCCTACTTAAACAATCTCTATAAATCATGTTTTATAAGTGATCGTGATTTTGAATGTATTCCCAATTCCTCTTTCAAAAATTGGATTAAAAATATTGCTATCTGTAGCAAGTACGAATATATATGTATTATTAAAAATATTGTTCTTGAATTTATGTTGAAAAAAAATATATTGTCAATCAATATGCAATATAAAAATGATGCTTGTTATATAAAGTTGGTGAATTAAATTATCTATAACCGATATAACAGATATTATGCTCGTTATAAAATCAGTACATAAGGAAAGATATTAAAATATTTCATTTACTATTAAACCATATAGTGGTATTTATAGCCAGTTGAGCAAGTACGTCCTACTCAATTGAATTTAAAAATCGCGTCAGAAGGGCCGTGTTTCTTACAGCTATTCAAACATATAGATTTCATTGGTACCGGCGAAATTCCTTGGAATTTCAATGTCGCGATTAATGGCGCATTATACCGACACGTTTGTTAAGAGCGATCTACAATACGGACTAACATTTTCTGTACCTACATGCTATTGGTGATATCTCTACGTTATTGATGAAACTAACCGAAATGTATCCAACTCCATTAGTGTCATTAGAAGCTATTTGTCATGTGGTTTTGGAAATATATTTACGTGCTGTTACGAAGCACATAAATATCTCTCTTATGTTCGGCAATTTTCTTTTGTCACATTTTATAGAATTATTAAGTATTAAACATTTAGGTTAGATGTGTTTGAGCTGGTTGGCTTTAGTGACGTAAGTAGAAACTAGATTTTAATGATAATGATGTTTTTGAATCCTACTTCTTACTGTTTGTAGGTTTAAGCGCATAACGCCTTTCGATAATTTAAATTGTGGAGTCCTAAACTTATATACGGTGTTTCCGGTAGAGTTTCACTCAATGGATTCAAAATATTAATTTATTTTTATGTGATTCTAGTAATTGTATTCACCTGACGAAAAGGGGTTAAAATATACTCAAGATAATGCATATTTGTTGTAGGAAGCATCAGTTAATATATTACCGCGGGGGTCAGTGATAACAGGTTCATGTGTCCTGATCAATTGATGTTGACCACTTCAATAAAAATGCAGTGGTGGCTTAAAGCTACTCGGATACAATTAGTGTATTTATTTACTTTCATTGATGTGGAATTGCATTTTCTTATGGGGTATTGTAAACCACAGAATAGTGGAGGTCTTAGAACTCTTTATACTTCGTTTACTTTATTTCAAACAGAATAATACTATTTTATTCATACTTTATTATAAATAGAATTATAATGTGAACTCAGCACCTTCTGATTTAAATTGGTGTAAAATCGAGATCTATATTTTAAAACTACTATACTATCATTTTTATATAAGACTAAATTTTCTTATTAGCAATATAAAGACAATAATTTTAAATGAAATTTAATCAAGAAGTGGGTCGTCATGTAGTAACCTATCGCAAGTATATGACTTGCTGATATCGGAAAGCTTATAAAGAGCAAAATAGACGCTAATATGTATGGACTAAGATTTAATTTAACTCCATCACTAGTCCTCCAGTATTTTTCAACAGTTCTTCAGTCCAAAGTTAAAGCAATCGAAATTTTATCGGAAAATGGATATTATTTATTCGGAGTCTCAAACTATGGTTGTCTTTAATTTTTAATATAAGTTTTTTAATTTTAGATTAGGCTAATATGACTTCACCAGAATATTTAATAAGTATTTATTTAGTCAGATAATATAAATAAGAACCTGAATACATGAGAGGAGTGGTCAATATGAATAAAATATAACTTGCTTACAGTTGAAGATACCAGATCTTATTACTTTTCTATGCGATCTTTATTATTCGGAAAACACTATTAATAAGACATAGTTCCATAGCGCTCATAGCTCATAAGCTGAGATTCACTGAATTGCGGGTATAATGGTGTGAACTAAAGAACTTTTCGTTTGATGACTATCTATTATTTATAATTCGTTACCTAACTAAGAGATCTAAACCTAGGACGTGATTTTTTCTTACAAAACAAAACCAAAATAATCACTTAAGGAGTATCCACTAGTGTTAACAGAGATTTAGAAAAACGATTTAACTGATATCCTTGTATATTTAAGTTTGTATATTTAGTGACCAATCAAAAGCTTATTCGTAGTTAATATTACCTTCCGAACGGTAACTATACATTATTCGCTTTCCATTATGTGTCAAGAACAACAAAAGTAATTCAGCTAGTAGTTGACTTTTAAACTTACAGAAATATTAGAATAAAATTTCTCAGTAGTGCTTTCCATTATAAGAGTATATATAGTGTATGACAAGAGAACAAGCTATTATTTTCACACTAAATTCAATTGTTTGTATTAACATATTAAGGCAGTTATGCCACACTATTCGCATATCATATATATATACTTATTGTATTAAGAAAAAAGCTACACAGAAGCATTAATGTGCTAGTTTTGTATCTAAATTGTTATGGGTAATATCGAAGGGTCAGGTTATTTGGTGTCATGCGCACGGTTGCCACATGTGGTACCATGGTCATGGGCTTATCAAAATCAAAATTGATATCCTTTCATATTTAAGTTTGTATATTTAGTGATCAAACAGCATACTCGTGGTTAATATTTCCTTCACTATACATTATTCGCCTTCAATAATGTATCAAGAACAACTAAAGTAATTCAGCTAGTAGTTGATTTTGAAACTTACAGAAACATTGGAATATAATCTTTTAGTAGTGCTTTCCATTATAGGAGTATATATAGTGTATGACAAATGAACAAGCTATTATTTTCACACTAAATTGAATTGTTTATATTAACATTTTAAGACAGTTATGTTACACTTTTACAACTCTTTTGTGTGTTATATATAAACTTTTAATATTAAAAACTGCTATAGAAAAGCATTAATATACAAGTTCTGTATCTTAGTTGTTAATATGGAACGATATTCAATTCAACAGAAATTGGCAAAATCATTAACTGTATTACAAGAAACTATCAGTAGACGTTTACGAGCAATGGGGAAGATCAATGAACTGAGTAAATGGATCCCATACAGTTTGAATGAACATGGAATAAAAAATTACGAAATCACGAAACGCCACGAAAAATAATGTTTGATGTATCCAATTGTAATGGGTGACAGATATGGATTTATTTTGAAAATCCGAAGTAGAGGCGATCTAAGCCGAATCGCTTCGCTAAGAAGGCCATGCTTTATGTTTGGAGGGATCAGACTGGCCTTATGTATTATGAACTCCTAAAGTCCGTCGAAACCATTCATACACAACACAATTGCTAACAAATGTTTAATTTAAAGGAAGTATTGATCGAAAGACGTCCAGAATTGACCCAAATATATGAACTTATGAACTCTTGAACTTCGGTTCATGCACATTCATGCACAACACTATTGCTAACAAATAACTAATTGTGGTTGTTGGTGTGGCAGTCTTATGCACTAAATACTGCCACAACGTTGTAATAGTACGGATCAGATCACGTATGGTAGATCTGAAGAACGCTCTTAAAGGTAGTATTTCCAAATACCAGGGCATGAAATGGTTTCCATTAAGAAGGCACAATTCTCCCATTCAAGTGAAAGGGAAACAATCTGACTAATTTATTAAGAAGTTTTTAGAACACTAGTGAACTACAACAACAAAAATTCATTTTATATTATTTTAATTAATTAATTTTTTGGCTGGACATACAGCTGTTTCGAGTATTGCTAAATACCCATTGTGAGTGGTCTTGGAAATAATTCTTGTATTTAATTATTCGTAAATTCAGAGAGGATTATTCGTAATTTATGAAGTTAATTATGTCCCTCATTTTAAAGAACGATAGCTTTGTTAGCTCAGTCAGAAAAAGGTTTGAGAATTTTGAATCTTCCTCCCAATTTGAAAAGTCAATAAATGTCGTTAGAGGATAAACGAACCTCATGTTATCAAGTATCCATCCGGAATGGGTTAGAAGACATGAAAAAGTAATTTTGGTAACCTACAATGCGCCGCCTCACACTGGAAAACCAGCAAAAGTCACTTTGAAATAACATCAATGGGACATCCCTTCGCACCCTCCGTATTCTCCAGACCTGACGCCATCAGACTTTCAACTCTTCGGTGCTAATACTTATACTTTGTACTAGCATTTTTCAATTAGTAGTTGATAAGTAAGTAAGATGGTGCTAGTTGACAGTTTAATTATTAGCTATTTGAGTGGTATATTATTTAAAAAAGAACTTACACTAAAAGAATACTCTGTATATATTATATATATATAATGTCTTATAATAATATCCTAATTTAAAGTAAAAATTTATGTTTCAAATGTAAATGAGAGTATTAG
>NC_051846.1:178855310-178860476 GCF_002237135.1 Teleopsis dalmanni
TAGTAAAAAAACAACCAACACAAAACCAACAGCAAAAATTAAGTTTTAAATAAAATTTCATGCTGTAATTAAGCATTATTTCTAGAAAATTAATAATAAATTAAAATCAACATAAAACTAACTAAACAATATTAGATATTCTTTATTATAGATATATTTATATAAAAAATATTTCAAAACGAAATTTTTTAATTTTAATGTAACACTGCGTAACATTGAAAATCAGTTTAAAAAAATAAATATCTTCTTCTTTTTTTTGACTTTTACGTACAAATAAAAACGTGATGCATACACATAAGTACATTATTACCTAAAAAAAAGATATAAATATTTAAATTATTTTTAACATAAAAAAATCTACACTTTTTTACAAAATAAAAAATTGTATATTTTTTTATAAATCATTTAATAATAATCAAGATATAAGCAATTCTTTAAATAAATTTGCCCATAGCATTATGGATATGGCTAATAGAAGGACAAATCAGGCAGTTAAATGTACACATACTCATAAATCTGCTGTTCCAACTGAGATAGGTTCAATTATAATTCAAAAATAGAAGAAAAAAATTTGCAATTAATTAAAAATTCTGGTAAGTGTTTGATTTTCTTATATTTTAATTTTTTTTATTATTATTTTATTATTTATTATTATTTTATTATTCAATCAACTAGAAATTTAGTTGGGGTTAAATTAAGTAAGTGTTTAATTTTTTTTATATATTAATATTTAATTTTTTATTTTATAATTTTTATTTTATTATTTTTATTATTATTTTATATTATTAATTAACTAAAAATGTAATTTAATTTTTTATTATCATTATATATTATTTATACATATAAATTTTTTAAAAGAACAATTATTTCATATATTTGTTTCGTTTCTATATGTCATTTTTTCTTATATTTTTATATTTTTTTTTTTTCAAATTGAAAGTATTCAAAAATAGTGTTAAATCCAAATATTTAATTAATCTACATAACTCCAATTGCCCCATAAAAAATTAAAAATACACTATAATCCATCCATCGTATCCATTAATACCAAATGGATATATAAATTATATATACATATATATAAATTATATATACATATATATAAATTATATTAAGTGCATATATTATTTATATTAAGTGGATATATATAGATTGCTGAAGTACGACTTAAAGCATGGCATTGGTCAATTTTAAAATTTTTTGTTGAACCTTTAAGCTCCCAGAAAGAAGTATGAAAGTAATATTATCAATATTGATTTTCGATTCTCGCTATTACAAATGCTTAAAAGGCTTCTGTTAAAGTCAGATATAAACCTTTAGATCTAAATTATACTAGTCTAAGTGCAAAATAGATTCTTTGATTACTACAGAAGACCCAAAAAATTAGTTGAAGCATGCATGAAAGTGTGTGTGTACATACTGCTTTAGGTTTTCATATATGCTAAAAGCAATAATATATACACATTAAAATATTATTTTATTAATTTTTTAAAATATAATGCATATAAAAAAATTTCGCAAGCAAATTTCGCAAAAATTAATTTATTTTGTACTGTTCATAGCACTTTAAAAATTATTTGCGAGTTCAATATTTATATAAAAACAAAAAAGAGAAAAACCAAAATAAAATATTGTTACATATAATGATAAACTAATATATTTTAAAATAGCAGTCCTAACAGCAAACATAATTAATTTCCATATACTATATAATTAAATTAATATTTTTACCATTAAGCATAAAAGCAATGCTACACAATTAAAAACTAAATTGCCATCCAAAACAAAAAGCTAATTTTACAAAAAAAATTATATATACATATATAAAAAAAATAAATAAGTTTATATAAATGAAATATAATACAATTTAAAATTAATATAAAACCAAAAATTAATAATAAAAATAATTTAAAAATAGACTGAAAATTGATTAAAAAATATTTGCCATATTTTACACGTAAGCAGCGTGCTTAATTATAATAGAAAATTGATAAAATTTATAAAAATAGTAAGAATTAATATTAAAATAAAATTACTTGAAAAACAATTATAACAAAATTCAAATATTTATATTTGTACACAAATATATACACAACAATCACAGAAACATTTTAAAATTTATGAACTAAAAGAATTTAGCTTTAAAGCATATTTTGCCTCTATTTGCAGCTACACCAAACCACAATTCAAGTATCTAAATAAACAAACTCTTAAAAAAAATTCAAATTAAAATAAAATAACAACAAATATATAGATAAAACAAAACCCCGCCCAGTGAAAATTTAAACTTACATATATATATGTATTAAAATTAGTCTCAAATTAAACTAGAACATGCATTATTATTTCATATAGAAATTTAAGGCTTTATGTCTAATTAATTTTTTCAAATTTAAATTATTAGAATTAAAATTGTGTTCAGCTGCTACCCTTTAACTTATTTATATCTCTATCGTACTTTAAACATAAAAGTAAAAAAATATTTTTTAAAAATTATTTACTTTAATATATGTGATTTAATGGTTTGAAAGCAACTCTACTTCTTAGCAACTTCCCCGGCTATGTAGGGTTTAAGTCTTTGACCATGCACCCAGAGACATTCATTTTAATTAATGCAAGATAAAGTCTTTATGCAATATCCTTTCTTTCGAAGCAATATAATAATTTAAATTAAGTTAATTTTTTTTAAATCTCTGCTCCTTCAGCTTAATCAATTACATAGCATTTATTTCAATTTATAAAAAAAAACCTCAATGGAAAGCTGTTTTCTCAAAGAGTTTTGTCCACCAAATACCACCACTTAACCACAAATGTTAAACTTCTATTAGCAATATTCTCTAAAACAAAACGAAATAATTTTTTTAATTTTAAATTTTTGTAACTAAAAGTAAAAAGAAATAATTTATAATATTTATATACTACATATGTGTGTTTTTAGTTTTTTCGAAATATTAAATTTATATATATTTGAAAATAATATAAATTATATAAAAAATTGTTAAGTTTGAGCCATTTTTATATAAAAAAAACTACCAGATTTTATATGTATTAATTTTTACTACAAAACCAAAAGCAAGAACAACAAAAAATTGTTTTTACAACAATAACTTATAATATTTATATTATATAATAAAATATAATTGTATTTGAAATAATGTAAAATTTAATAATGCCTGAAACTTATTCTTACGCAAAACAACATTTAACAAGATACAAAAATTCTTTATCCAAAATGCACAATAACATTTAAAAAATGTAAAGTTTAAAAATAAATAAATATAAAATTGGAAATATTTATTTTACATATTTCCAAACAAAAAAAAAAATAACAACAAACACAAACAAAAACAAAAAGCAAAACAAAAACAAAAACAAAAAACAATTTAAAACCTTTATTTACATTATATATAAATAATTATTGCTTTTTTAGTTTTCGAAAGTTGCGTATTTATAATTATGTAAAATTTAATATAACAAAAACAAAACAAAAAAAATTATAATAATAATATTATAAAAATAACATAAATTATTGTAAAAATTATTAAAGCGAGATTTTTTCACACTTTAGCTTAATAAATTGTAAAAAAAACAAAAAACAACAAAAAAAACAAAAAAACTGAATAAAATGAAATTTAATTGAATTTGTTATGCAAATGAAAATAAATTGTTTTTATTCAATATATTTAAAACTATTAATACGATAACTCTAATAAATGAATTAACATAATAAAGACGGGCTACGAAAATAAACATATCTGTTATTGGCTATCAGATGGAGATATCGGTAGTATCCGCAGGTTTTAATCATTTCAATCAATTTCATAAAGTGTTCTGGAGAAAATCTAAACTTTTGTACTGTATTAACCTTATATTAAGATTTTAGTATAAGGCTCATACCAATGCTTTTGGATATATGTATATTAATTCAAAACCTGGCATACTTCGTTTGATTTTTGAAGAACTCACATAAGATACTATGACATCACCATTAACATATCACCATTAACATATATCTTCTACTCTATCCTACCAGCAGGCAATACTAATAATACAGTTTTGAAAAATGTCAGTGGGAAATCCGTCTTTTACTTAACCGATACTTCGCTAGCTGATAAATTATTATGCGAGTTTAATAATAAAGTATTTATTTTTTTAATTTGAAAGCTAATACGATGGTCCTGGTGTAAATTAACAAAAATTCTACTCTAGCAATAGAAAATTTTTATAAATTCCATTATTTATTTAACAGATATTGTTGTAGCAGATTATCTATTGTTTTCCAACATTAATAATACAGTACATCTTAAAAATAATAAATTACAGAGCATGACTCTTTATAGTCTGCAGATGTACAATTTGCGTTAAGTTGTTGTATGGATCAGGGCTTGAAAGTGAGTACGGTGGTACTGGTGTAAATGGACCAACATTTAACTCTGGAGTAATTCATTTCGTCTTTACTTATTAGATATCCTACCAACAGGCAATCTTATTTTTCAACTTTAACGATACAGTACATCTTAAGAGAAATGAATCAAGGAATGAAGATTCTATTCAGCCTACAAAAATATACACTTATTGGATTTTAGTTGATCAAAGTTTGAAGCGGTTACAATTGAGCTGGTATTCATTGACTAAAATTTCATATACTCTACTATAAGAGAAAATAATTTAGAAGGTAATATTACATCATTAATACAAATCTTTATTATATAAACAGACAGCTATAAAATTTCTCTAACATTGTTTTACTGAACTCAGGTAAGTCCGAAATTGAATAATGAAGTTTAGTGGTACACGCAACTGATACTTCATTTAACAAACGATATCAGTTATAACACATGAATAGTGCAGTCCACAACGAGTTCCGACTTCTGCATGGTCCAAACACAGACAAATCATATCAAATCATAGATGCCCAGCGCCATATAAAAATAATATTCACCAAAACTTTAAAATTTAAGCGTTCCTTCGTTTTTCCTTTTACATATGTATTTGTAGTGTGGATATAAATCAAAGAGCACATACATTTTAAAAAAACTATCATTTGCGAAACATATTTTATAAAATAAGTTATATATTACATACAGGCACAGAGAGAAAATCAAAAGAGTTGAACATTGCAAATAAATTATAATTCAATACATAAGATTAAATTTATCTGAAAAT
>NC_051846.1:178860576-178907261 GCF_002237135.1 Teleopsis dalmanni
TTAATATGGCTTTTATTCTCACATTCACTGCATTTTTTTCAAATATTTTGATTAAGTAGTAATAACTTTCACTACACCAAGCATGTCATTATATCTATATATTGTATATAACTCAAGTATTGTGTAATTGTAAATTAATTATAAAACAAATATAACAAAATTTAATTGTATTATATTTTTTATATTCCCTTTACTTGAATATAAACAAATCCAACCAAACTAACACAAATATTCAAAAACCAAAAAAAAAATAAAACTAAATCACCATTACGAAAATCATCGCCAAAATTATTCGTCATCACAAAATTAAACCAAACACCCACAACCACCTGAATAATCCGCCATCTCAATCCACCATCACCAAAACATCAAAACTAATCGGCGCTACACAGGTCGTCGTAAATGCGCTGGTTCAAGCTATACCGTCCATCTTTAATGTGCTATTGGTGTGTCTGATATTTTGGCTTATTTTTGCCATAATGGGTGTACAGCTTTTTGCTGGAAAATATTTTAAGGTACGTTCACACAAAATTCTTAAGAGAAAACGAAAACCAAACAAAAAATTTACTATGAAATTGAATCAAAAAAGCATTGAAATTACAAACTCAATGATTATTTTATGATTGATCAATGAGTTCCTAAAATGCAGAACAGAAAAACTAAACAGCAAATAATTAGCAAAAATAATATTCGACACTAAATTATAATTGCAATATACAACATGAAGTTGATTTATAACAAAAAAATTGTTATTAGAATTATACAACAACGAGATGTTTCTATCCTATAAGCTATCTTTACAGTCTATTTGCTTCGTAAATAGTTGAGTTTGAGACGTTAAACTCGGTTCCAATAATTTAGACGAACTTTTAACCTTCATTAAAATTTAATATATCAACTAAAATACACCAAATTCGATCATAATTCTATATATATTAGTTAATTTTCTAATCAGCATTTTTTAAGGGAATTAAAAATAATAATCGAAATGCATTATGCTCTTAATTGATAAACAAACTTTTTACATTATAAACTGAGAAAAAAATTTGATATGATATTACAGAGTTATTAAAAACTCTGTAGAAAAAATTATTATATTAGATGAGAGCCTAAGCACAAGAGATCAACCATAGCCGCAGTGCTCCGCTCCGTTGGGAGCTGGTACTCTGTTTATTTCTATTCTATTCTAAATGAGAAGCTTTGTTTAAAAGCTTATATAATACCGATTAAACAAAATCGATCGATAAATAAATCGTGAGTATATCCTGTGTCATATATATAGAAAAGATTGAAAATATTTTGTCATGCTGACTCCTTTGCTCTCTTTGTATAAAAATATAATTTATAAACAAAAGTAATTTTAAATAAATTTTTATCTAGAAAAAATTTTAAAAAATTCTCTTATCTGTGGAGTTTTATATTTAATATAATTAATATAATTAATTTTTTTTACCAAAAATGTTAAAATCAAGTAATCAATTTGAACTAATAAAATATCTTATCGATTAAACAATAAATTTTAACAAGAGCAACTGAACCCACTAAATTTAGTTTCTGTCTTATTATTTTTAAATTATATTTCAATATAATAAAAAAAGGAATAAATTAAATAATAAGCTGTTAGGTTTTATAATGAATGCTTATACATATATTTCGAATTTGTACTCTTTTTCATATTTTTTTTTGTCCTATATCCGTTCTCCTTGTGCGGTATCTCTAGTTTACAATGTCATAGGTTGTCTTTTCTTTAATACGTCTGCATCGCTTGTCACAGTTAATGATAGTTTTTGGTTTTTCATAGTTTACCTAGAACTTTCTCTATATCTTTAGTAATCAACACTTGCACTATCATATGATTCACGGATCGTTTCTTTATATGGCTATACTAGTGAAGACAGAGTTTTTATAACTTTATGTCGTTTGAGGTAATCTGCTACTAGTACTAATTAAATCATTTAATACCTTGTTTAACATTATCGTTCCGCTGGTCCACCATAGCTTGTCATTGCTGTCAAATAAAATTTCTGCTATAATTTTTACGGTGCAGCCTAATACTCGGATAGACACGCCATCACTGGTCTAAACATGTTTTAGTAATAGTAGAATTATTCTGTCAGACAATAAAATTATTTAAAGAGAATTTTTTAAATATATATAAACTAATATCAAATTTACCTTTAGTCAATATTGGTTCACTTAAAGTACATATTTTACTTATACAACTATTGCTTTTACCATTTCCCACGGGTTATTATATGAGCTGTAGTGGGCTTTGTGTACAAGGCCACCACTCCCACTTGAGCATGACTAATGCCATGAGTCGGACATATTTTCCTAAATTTTATCTTTTTTATCTTTTAAACATCACAGTGATGTTTAACGTCCCTTTTGTCAAAAGATATATAATAATATAAACTATTGTTTTCAATAGAGAGGTATTTCGATATTTTTATAGAAATAACTTATAACAAAGATCAATTAGGAGTATAATACATATAACAACATCAATATTCAGTATGTTGTTGATTTTGAAATGATCTTATATTGGTTAGCATTACTGCACATATAGAACAGTTTGGCGCACTTTTTTCTTAAATTTTTAAATAAAACCAAACTAGTAATCTATAATTAAAATTAATAAAATAGTAAATGAAAATATCTAAAAGAAAAGTGATCATGAAAACAATTTCATCTAGAAAAAATAATTTTAAAAAATTTATTTCAGTACACATTTCAATAAATTGAGTTCTCAACAATAATAATTTGGACATACTCATAAATAAATGCAATATTTAGTAAAATCTTAGTTCACTTAGAACTAATGCAATGAAATAATAAAACTGCTAATTTCTTGCTTTTTCACATAACATAGTTTAGAATGTACTTATACACAATGATTAATATAAGAAGGAAAAAACTTTAAATAATTTATTATTAATTTTTTATATTTTTTACGAAATAAATATTCCTTGCACATTAGTGCGAAGACGCAAATGGCACCAAACTAAGTCACGAAATCATACCAAATAAAAACGCCTGCGAGAGTGAAAACTACACATGGGTGAACTCAGCAATGAACTTCGATCATGTAGGTAATGCGTATCTGTGCCTTTTCCAAGTAGCCACCTTCAAAGGCTGGATACAAATAATGAATGATGCAATTGATTCGCGTGAGGTAAAGTACCATATAAAAATTTTGATTTTTTTTTATTTTTTTTTTAATAAATTATATAATTAAATTTATTATTAGATATTTTTACTAATATTTTACTAATTTTTCTCTTTCTATTTTTATTAAACTACGTAAAACGTTTGCGTATGTATGACAAAATACACACAACTAAAAATAATTATAACAACAACAAAAAAACTACTACAACTATATATCACTCAAAAATGAATAAAAACAATATCAAAATATTATCGAAAATTACACAAAAAAACACACAATAATATGCCACGACTACAACAAAACACCCCACTTATTGATAATATATATGATCTGAAATTTGAATGGATTTGAATTGAAATACAACCAAACCACAACCAAAATAGGTTGGAAAGCAGCCGATACGTGAAACGAATATCTACATGTATTTATATTTCGTATTCTTCATTATATTTGGATCATTTTTCACACTCAATCTGTTCATTGGTGTTATCATTGATAATTTTAATGAACAAAAGAAAAAAGCAGGTGGATCATTAGAAATGTTCATGACAGAAGATCAGAAAAAGTACTATAATGCTATGAAAAAGATGGGCTCTAAAAAACCATTAAAAGCCATTCCTAGACCGAGGGTAAGGCTTCCAACTATTACAACGTTTATAAATTAACAAAAAAAACCAAAAAAAAATTGTGATAAATTTATATACATGAGAAAAAGAAAAAAAAAACTACTAACAAAACTCTAAAATCTGTGCCAATTGTTAATACTTTTTTCAATTTTTTAAGCATAATATTCCTTATTTTTTTTCCGATGAGGATAATTAAACTAGAATAGGGTAAAAATCATGAAACATTCATGAGGAAAACATCTATAAATTATTTAAATGTGTTTATTATTCACAAGTGATTTTAAAAAACAAACTTGTTATATGCTTGATATACATTATATATAATAATGTATCTCAAATGCAATTAAAATCTATCTATCTTGCACTTCCTTCAAAAAGGCAGATCAGAACTGCTTTACTTCACAATATTAGGCATAAATAGAGACTATTCAGTTTTCAATGTGTAAAATATAATCATTATATCGTTCTATCGTTCTACCTTTCACAATGTTCAATATTTAAATGTTCCCTTGATTGCAAGTAAAGGAAAACTTCTGGATATGGTTGTCTGTCCTTAAACATTTTTATGTCTGCCATTTTCGAAACTTGTGCAAAAATTACAAAATTGCAAAATTTTTTATACTGTCTTGCCTTAATATTTTCTTGGAATGTTTCAAACATATTTTTTCTTGCAATCTTTTTATGGCATAATTTTCTTATATATTTATAAATAACATATAGTATATTACTATAATGTAAAATACAATGCATGCAATATACATATACAATATATCAATAGTTTTTTATTACTTCCTTACTTATTAACATAAAATGAAAATGAACTATAGTATCGAATTTATATATTCTTAAATAATAAATTTATTATAAAAAAAAATAAATTAATTCAATAAAAATTAAATCCCTTAAACTAGTAAAAAGTAAAAAATAAATATTTAAATTGAGAAATTTATAAAATTTAGTTATTTGACTAACTTTTTAAAATATATAAACAATTTTTAAACATAAAAATATAACTTCTGATACCATTTTTTATAAAAAAAAAATTTTTTAAATTAGTAAAGTTTTTCGCAGCACTAATAAATAATATTCCCATATACGTATAGTCATATACAAAGAAATAATTGATTTTCTGAACTCTATATTCAAAATACTATAATTTAATGAAAAATATGATCATTACCAAACCAATCAACAGTTGAAATTCCAGACATTTACTGTCCAAAAAAAAATACCATTGTTGACCTGAATCTAAATTTAAGCCAAATTTTTGGATTATTCTATTTTTTATTTGAACTAGATTTCTTGTTACTAGACATATAACAATAATTTAATTAATAAATAAGTACCAAAGTAACAATACTCCAGAAAAATGTGCGAACATAAAACTCAAGTACGGCATTGGGTCAGTTAATTAAGGAATACTGACTCTGAGCTTCAATTTTGGCAGAACACGAGTTCGATTCCTGGTACTTGCAGTCTCAAAAGAATTATTTAAGAAGAACTAAATACAAGAGTTATTTCTAAGGTATTTGGCAATACTCAAAAAAGCTGTATAGTCAGCCAAAGTTTCAATTTATTAAAATAATAAAAATAATAAAAATGAATTTTTGTTTTTGTAGTTCACTACTGTTCGAAAAATCTCTTTATTAATAAATAATTTAATTTTAAAATCTGAAAACATTAATTGTATACTAAACTTTTCTCGTTAAATATGAAGTATCTATTACCTTTTCTTTAATCTCATTATTTGGTTATACAGCTAACAGTAAGGTTTTATTTGCAATTATTCTATATACAATGTATACAACTCTCGAATAGGTTATCTGTCCAATATTTTCAGGAACATAACCTAAATCTATATAAAGAGCCAACTTGATATATAGGCTTTATATCTTTAGCAAATATTTATATCGATTGTTAATGTTGTCCTATCAAAATTAGGATTACGAGTCAGTTTACTAAATAAATTTAATAAGACCTGGAAACGAAAATAGAGTATAGTGCAGTACTGTAGATTATAGTATTGTTAGTATGTAATCCGTAAAACTTTTGTATACTATAAAAAATGTATAAAAACTATAGTTTTAAGACTTAATTTTTTCTATTTAATACTAAAGTCTTCAACAAACTCTTATGTATTTTATATAAAGAATTAAAGACTGTGAACTATAAAATTGTTGACATATATTATATTGCTAATTCGAACTCCTACTAAAACATCTTGTGAGATACCCTTTTTGTAAGATATCAGATATCTTACATATTAATACAGTTCAAAATATATTTTATTGATTTTGTACAAATTGACTTATAAAAAAATATTTTAAACAAAACCATTTAAAAGGAACATTTTAAAGACTGGAATATGACATGAGAATGTAGCATGAATTTTAAATAAATTTTAATTTTAATAAATGCAATAATGCATCGGACATGTTTTTAGCACCTACAACAATAAATACTAAGCACCAACTATTTTATTTATAATTTGGAAATGTCAATTTTAAAATAAAGTTTTTATAAGTTTTATTAAAGTCTTATCAATATATAATAAATATTATATACTAAAAATATGCCTAAAATATCTAACTAGAAAATAAATCACAGAGATTATTGAAATATTAATTAATTTTTTTAATATTAATATGTAATACATAGATTTTCAAATATATATAATTAATTAAAGTATATACATATCACTGCATACATTATGTATGCAATTTGCAAGTATAAATACCGGCAGTATATAAGTATATGGAAGAAAGTTCGCTTTTGGCACAGATAATAAACTCAATAATGCACTGAATGTATAAATATTACATATCTTAACTAATATAATTTAACAAAAAAAAAAAGAAAATAAAAACAATTACAGCGAAGCGATTAACAAAAAAAATTATTGCAAACTATCAAAAAATATTTGATATATAAATAATATAATAAAAATATATAAAAATTAATATATAAATATAATCTGAAAAAAAAAATTATAATAATAATCAAAATATGATAAAAATTATTATACAAATTTGTAAAGAAAATGAGAAAAGCATTTTATTATTATCACTGTCTCTTTGTCTCTTTCTCTCATTATCTCTTTTTACTTTCTCTTACAGTGGCGACCACAAGCAATAGTATTTGAAATAGTTACAGATAAAAAATTCGATATAATTATTATGTTATTTATTGGTTTAAACATGTTTACAATGACACTCGATCGTTATGATGCATCGGACACATATAACGCTGTCCTAGATTATCTCAATGCGATATTCGTAGTTATTTTCAGTTCCGAATGTCTATTAAAAATATTCGCTTTACGATATCACTATTTTAAGGAGCCATGGAATTTATTTGATGTAGTAGTTGTCATTTTATCCATCTTAGGTAAGTAAAAGCTAAAACGTTAAAAATTCTTCTACTGCTACTCTTCTATACTTCAGTGTTTTGTAATTTGTGTGTAAAATTCGTTAATTAATTCGTTGTTTAAATATTGTATTTATTATCCTATTAATCTATGTGGTCCGTATATTAGCAGCAATATACCCGTAAATATATACAGTTATATTGCTGATTCCCAAATTGACATATACATATATATATGGTTGCTTAGTAGTACCATATTTGAATATATATAGTAAAAATTAAAACTAAGTGTTGTGCTTAAGTATCCCTAATTTTAATTTTAAATTTAAAACTTTTTTTTTATATTTATTTCTCTTTTTTTATATATATATCTCCAAATTTGTTGTTGTTCAAAGTACAAATTTATATAAAAATATTTAATGTTGTATTTATGTTGTGCTTAATTTTTTTTATTTAATATATTTTTTAATATTATATTCAATAAATTCTTTTATATATATATATATATGATCATTTGTATATATATTTTTATGCTTTACATAGCGTATAAATTCAATTTTGTCTAATACAAATATTTGCTTTAAATAAATATGTTTTTTATTTGTACACATATATTTTAGCGAAGCTTCTATCCTTCAGTAAGAAATTCATTAAATCCATTGCTTATGTTATATATATGAATAGAAGTAAATAGTAATCTGTGTGTTGTAAAGTATTATAACATAAACCCCTAGTGAGATATGTATTACCTCGCTTCAGTGGTGCCGTATATACCGTATACTTATAGAAATATTTTGCTTACATTTGTTTACAAATAAATCAGTCATAATAAACTTATATAGCATAATAGAAGATATTTGTTTTCAATATTTTACTTAATTTATAAATTTATACATATTTTTACTTAATTACTTAATTCGAATTTAGTTTGATTCTAAATGTGTAAAAAAATTTTATAATAGTTTACAGATTTTAGTATAAATTATTACATTATATAAGGTCAGTGCTTTAGATATGTTTAATTTTATATTAATTCCTAATTAAAATACTTAATTAATTTTAATTTTTTTCTTTTCTATTTTATTAATTACTGCATTTTTTTCTCATAATATGAACTATTATATTTGTTGTAATAAAATTTAATTCTGTTTTAATCTAAATTAAAATTTAGAAACAATACATGTACAGTCTTAAAATGCTAAATAAATTTAAATTATTATTAGTATTATTACTAAATTGGATAGGACACTGTGACCTGAAACATCTATTGTGTCCCTTAGTCGGATTAAAGTGCATCCCCAAGTCCAATTTCTTTAATGAAAGACAGTATAAAAACTATCTTTTCTAACCTTAAATCTCTATATTCCATGAAATACCCTCCTAGGTGTTTCTTCCGTTTGTTCAGTAGTGCCGGTCATTCGCCTAGCATATAGTATGCGGTTTCATTCTCTTCACTGCAGTATATGCAGTTTGATTTGGATTGTATTCCTAACTTTGATAGGTGATTATACAGTGTTTTAAGTAATATTATTAAAATGAAGAAACAATTTAGAGTACAAGTCTCAATATTTTGATTATATTTAGCTGAAATATTCTCATAAAAAAAATTAATGCTTAGTAATTACTCTCATTTTCAATATATATTTCTTATTCTTTGGTAAATTTGGTAATTTTATATTAACGTTCTCACTAATGTCTTATGGAAACTTTTATTTTAATGGACATTTTAACTTTAAACTTATTTTTATGAGAGTAAAAGAATTATCCTTTGTATCTTAAAATATGACTACATCTGTTGAGATCATCATTTGAGTCCCGTACAATCTCACTTGATTCTTATGCAAGATCACTGCTCATAATTTAACCTAAACTTACCTTACAAAGTATTTATTATAATTCGAACAATTACAACTACGATAATTTTCTGATAGCGAAGAAATACTAATCGTTTTGATATCATCTTTATGTCATAAAGTTCATACAAATACACATATATTGTGACATCCTACAGCTGTAACCAACACAAACCATTAAAGCTAGAATATTTTTAAGTACCTAGTCTTCTCTATGCTACTTGTCTATTCATGTACGAAAATATCGAGTTTCTGCTGGTTTGGGGACTATCATCAAGTCACATACATATCCGGTTCATTTTCAGTGACTTGCCTAGTTCTGAAGCACAACTCGATATAAAGTATTGTTTTTAGTCAGAATAAGATACGGCTATGTCTGCGATTCACATAAGTTTGCATTAATTGATTTAGCAATTTTATTTTAGTTTTTACTTCCTTATAAAATTGGGTCTTAAATATTAGAATTGAACAGTCTTATATATCTGCAGAGTAACAACGACTCTATATTCTGCTAAGGGTTCCATAGGATTGCTTAGATTGTGTTAATTTGTTTTGTGTTCTTAATTGATTTTCTCACATGCTTAAGTAGTAGAAATTTGAGATTACCGAAAGCCCCTAATTCGAAATTTGTTAAGTATAACCTCCTGCAGTCGTTGTTTCTGCCTCAGTTATCTTTAAAGATTTCTGAATCGGAGCAAAATTCTTAGATAGACTATATTTTTAATTAGAATATATGGTATACTGAAATACAGAATATATAATTCGAATGTAGTATTTTGTTTTATATAAATTTAAATAAAATATGATTCTAGATTTATACACAAATTTTTATGTATAATTTTTAAATTCAATAATTTCGTAAAATATTATTTTGAAAAAAGTTAATAAGATTTATCTCAAAAAACTTTTTGCTTATAATATTATTGTTTCTAAAATTTTGATTTGTTTATAACTACACAAAATACAAATGTATATTAAACTTTGTTTAAAAAATAATAATGTACTTGTAGGTATAAAGGAAATTTTTAATTAGGTTATATATAATATTTAATATAAAATTAATAATAATATTTCAAAATTTTTAGAAATTCATTAGCAGTATTTTTTTATGTTTAATTTTTTAATCGATTTAAAATTATTTAAAATGTACAAACTTGTTTTTAACTGAAATTAACTTATCTTAACTTAACTTATTTTAAATGAATTCAAATTTTCTTCATTATACTATTACCACTTTTACCATCAATCGAAACGAATTTACTATATTTACTTTTAAATAAAGTATTTATTATAACTATTTTTTTTCCTTCTTAAAATCATACCCACTTTATAAAAAATTACTTCTTCAAGACTGACTTAGAGTCAATAATAAGAAACCCATTTAAAATAGTAACAAATTAAATTATTAATATTTTATGTGATATTATGTATATACATATTTATGGCACAATAATAATTTTTAACCGGTTTAATTTGTACTATAATTTAATATTTATATTTAAAATAACTATATTTAATTAAAATGATATTCCAATATTTCGATTATCTTCGATAGTCATCCTCAGGGATATTTATGCTACTACTATAGGTATACCATAACTAAGGCAGCAGTTTGACCAATACTTTAAAAATTTAACGATAGTCTTATTATTATAATTATGTATCTTATACTTCTAAAAATTATAGCAAGTTCTTTAAAAAGTAATTCTATTAATACAAGCCGCTAAATCCAGTAAAAGGAACTCATATAAAATATTAACGACCTGAATTATGAACATTTTTTATAGATATTTAATATAATTATGCACTTATTATAATATCTTAAAAATTTTAAGATGGTCTTATTAGGTTTTTTAATCCCCTATACTATTATCAGTAAATAGGAAAATAGTTCTTTAATACAGAAACTTTTCGTCTAAAATTTATGTGTACAAAAAAACCAAAAAAAATTAATCAAAGCTTACGTTCTGAGATATATTTTTCTTTTTTGATATTAAATGCAAGACTGTAGTAACTATAGGATTTGTGAAATTTAGAAACTAAATAAGCCATCGACTATTTGAGGGCACAATTTTAGTAAAATTTTAGTAAAATTGTGTTGCATTAAACAGTGATAAAATTTTTCAATAAAACCTATAGTTTCTACTTTTTTTTTGAACTGAATATACATAAGCACAATTCAGTTAAGAAACCAACGATTTTTTAATCGCTTAAATTCAAATAATTAAAAATTAATAGCAGTTTTATATTCAAATTAAAAACCCCAAAATAAAAATGCTTCGATCGTACAAGAAATAATACAAAAGATGGATTAAAATATGCTTTACTACATTAACACTAGCAGAAAGCTTCTTTTTCATAGCTTACAGCGTGGGATCTGATACTGGAAGCAATTTTTTTATAATACTTTGAAGCGTCGCGCTATGAAAAAGATGTTAAATTTTAATTTTCTGCTCAATATAGTTTCAAAAAAAAAAAAAATTACTGCTCTATAATGGCTTCAATATTGCGAATAGTAACAAAAACAAAAACAAAAAAGATTTATAAAAGTAAGATTATTTTTTATTAGTTTTTTATATATAAAATTTTTAAGTTCGCTTTCATTACGTAAAAATCTATATTTCGATTTTTACGAAATACGCTGCCTTCAATGTTTTTCACAAAAAAAAAAAAGAAAAGATGTTAAAACCTAAAATTTTTATTTTGCTGCTTCCAAATGCTTTAAACGTTAAACCAACTAAAATTGTGCTTTATTATTATTTTTTCCTAAATACAATTTAATGGCAAATTTCTACTAAAATTCAGATTTTATATACAATCATTAACTCAGCTTAGCAAATCTTTAAGCTTCGAAGTTGAGCTTCCGACCAGTTCAAACCCTAAACTAAATGCTTATTGCTTTTCGTTCTTTGAATGTGAGTTCGGATACTATTTAGATTGAATATATGAGACATACTACTCTTTGTGTTAGATAAGATTATATTCACTGAACAGAATAAATCAAGTGATATCTATAATGCGATATATATTAATACACGCTGCCATTTAACGTTTAATAAATTTTTTTGACAAATAAAGAAAACAACTCGGATTTCGAAAAGAAATAAACAAACAACTTGGCACATTAGTAATAAAACAACAATTTCCATGAAGAATACATGGAAAAATATACACAAAAATTAATATTAAAAACTTAATAAATTATTATTATATAAATGAAAACAGATTCACTCAGAGATATCAATAATGCTTATTGCATACCTCTGTGCGCTTTTTGCCCGGTATTCGGCTAAAGTTAAATATAAACGCCGCACTAAGTGTTCACTTTATACGACGGATATATTTATACAGATGCTGTAAAATTGCATCAAGGCCAATCACAGTTGCGTTCCCAATAAGGGTCGTGCTGCTAATACGGGGGCATTAGCCGAATCTTCTTAATGGTTTTTGTCCATTCTGCCGATGGATATTATGTACTTTACTATGAACGTGTATCAAGCGCCGTAGTTGCAACCCTAGAAGTCACCTACAAAGCATTATAGTCAAAACGTAAGAACATTCGTCGTAGTAATATCACTAAAAAATTGCAACAAAAATATCGTTTGTATATCGTTTGTAATGACATATCCCATCCAATAGTAATATGAATAGTGACTATTGGTACTGAATGCAAAATTGGATTGTTTTATTGCATGCAAATTTAATAAAAATACTTAAATAAATAAATTTATTGTTTTATATTTAAAACTTTAGATATTTCTTTAAATAAATCAAAAAACAAAAAAAAAGAGATTAAAAAAATTTAGTTACCCGAGCTCCGCTTCAAACGACGTTTTAAGTTTTAAATACTCGTACTTAAAAATATATATTTGTTATTAATTTTAAATTATATATTTATTTTCTTTACTAAAGCTAGCTTAGCTAAAATCTTTAAGCAAGCCTTTTATTTATATAAAAAAAATTTTTATTAAATTTAATTTAAATTTTTAAAGTTTTTCATTAACTCGTTTTTAGAGCCGAAACTCTATTGGTTCCTTCAACTTATTATCACCCTACTTCCAAATATAATTGTTATTCATAATTTTTAGCATATGAATGAACTAAATTTGAGAAATGCCAAAAATAATAAAAATAGATTTATTTTATTAGTTTTGAACTTTTATTTAGAAATTTTTTTTTTAATTAATAAATTAAAATAAAGTTCATTTGTAGTTTTTCTTACTATTTCGTAAACGAATTCGAAACTTGTAGTTTCATTTTCATTCGTAGTTACCATAAAAATTTTGAGCCAATGAACAAAACAATTGAGACATTATCTATCGTAAATAATATATGCTATATAGGTATATATACACTATATTGAAATCGATCCAAATTATAATGTTACAATTGTGACCGAAGCGAAAAAGTTGGCATTTTGGACTAAAGAGTGTTTAGGGTGATGATGTTGATGATATTTGGCACTAAACATATGCTGCGAATTATCGCTTAAATGGATTTTTTATTTTCTACAAAATATAAAATATTCATATAAAAACAGTACATAAATGTAGGCATAGTTATGCTACGCTATTTCCTATATACATAATATATATACATATAAAATTAAAATATTAATATACTTTAATAAATAAGAGAAATTGTTCAAATAATTAAGAAAAATTACAACAGCTTACGCTTAGCCCTTCAATGCTTAAACTTACATAAATTAAGTAACTTACATATATGCTTGTGTGCGCAGCAGTGGAAACCTACTTCAGTGGGCTTCGCTAGGGTTAAAGAGGGTTAAGTTTGAACAATTTCTACAGCTACAGCACAAAGCCGGCTTAGCTTTGTTATAAATCCAATTTTACTGTCTTATTTTAATATTTGCCATAATTTAATTTTAAATGTAATTTTCATAAAATTTGTGTGTATAATGTTTTATTGTAAAATTCATATAATTAAAAATTTTTATGTATCTTATAACTATTAAATCCTTTAAGGCGAGCTTAGTATTTTTCCATTGTTAAAGCTTTAAATATTCCTTAAAAAACAAAACTTGTATAATTTTTTTTATATTTGTGTGTTAAAGTGTTTATTGTAAATTTTAATTTTTGCTTTTCGTAATTGCTGTTAAATGTATTTTTCATTTAAATTAATATTAATTAATATTTATATACAAATTAATTATTTATATAAACTTAGCAAATTGCAGTGACGGAAAAGTCAGTTAAACTTTCGCTTTTATATTTGCTTTATATAATTAATTTTAAAAAGTATTGTTTATGTTTTATGCTTTTTAGCGAAAATATATATTTTTACTAAATATCAGAATATACTATTTATGTATACAGTTTAATTATTTAAAGCAGTACATAAGCAGAGACTTTATAATTTTTTTTTTGTTTATATACGTTATAAACTTTATATACTATAAATTTTTTTTATTTAAATTTAAATATATCAAACGCCAATTGCAAAAGGTTAATATATAGATAACTTAATATTAATGTTATCCAATAAACCATTATCAATTTCTAACAGTTTATTAAAAGTTAGATTCTCTTACAAACTAACTCTTTGCCTAAAAAAATATTAAAGATGTTTTTAAACACATTCAAATATTTGTTATATAAAATTATTTAATATAATTTAAATTATATATTCGTTATAGATCTATAAAGACCTATCACGCTACCGCAAGCCAATTCAAATGATTAATGATTAAAAATTATAGGATAAAAAAATTAATTAATTTTAATTAATTAATAAATAATTAATTATTAAAAAAAAAAATATTAAAAAAAAAAATAAAGTTTTCTTTAAAGTTTCTCTGTTAGCACTCTTTGCAGAGTATGTTCTTAGTAGCGTCTCTTTCATCTTCCAAAGCATAAAAATTAAAAGAGAAGTTCTTTAAAAAGTTTCTTTTGTGTTGCGCTTCACAACAGATGTGAAGCGTTTTCCTCATTTTGAAAAGCATCGAAAACATGCTTTTGAATTCGATGTTTTCTAAAAAGTCTCTCTGCAGCATTGAGCAGCTTAGTAGATTTAAAACGTTTCCCTCATCTGAAAAAGCTTCGAAAACATCGAAAGTCACAGTGCGAGTGACTTGAATCCAGTAGAACCAAGTCTAAGAAAATTATTAGAAAGATTTTTGTCTGTAGCCCGTGAAGGAGGCTTAACAATCGGACAACTAAATTTTTCTAAACTAGTAAATAATGAAATCAGTACCTTACAAGGAAGAGAGTGGAAAAGGGGGGGCGGGGAGGGGGGTGAGATTGCAGTCAAATCATTTTGCCAATACGTTCTTGGTTAGAATAACTGAAGTTGTGGAGTGTATTCAAAGAAGTTTTTCCTCACCTTAAACACAGCTGTGGTAATTTTAATATAGTTTCTAAACTGAAAGTAATACAACAGCAATTCTAGGATATGATTGATACATCTATGATATATATCAATATTAGCTTATGTTGGCTTCCATACATAATGCTCTTTGCAGTAACACTGCACCAAAAAAGAAAATTATCTGTTGGACAAGGGACGAACTACGTCCTTTGGTCGAATATATTCTGTGTCCCATGAGAGATTATTTTCAGTTACCTTCTGATTTCGAGACTTTATGATCTCTTTGCATAGCAACCGCCACAAGTTCAATCGACTTTTACCTACTTAAGATACCAATGAGTATTTTTTCATCTTATATTTAATCTATTGCTATATTTAAAAATATCACGTTTTCTGATTTGAAAATTTTAATTTTGTTTCATGTATAAATATTTTAAAATTGTTAAATGTTTTTAATTTTATTTATTTTATTTTAATTAAAAAACTTACAGTTATGCTTTTTAACTATTATAAGACTTACTAATCCGTCACTGTTTCAATAAGTATTCAGTCTCTGTTGTATAGATTGTTGTATGTGAATTAATATGATAAATTAATTATAGTTGTAAAATCGTATATACAGAAAATTGTAATTGTGTCAAACCTAACTATTATAATTATTAAGTTTAAATGTATTATATGTATTATGTAAACTACACAGCGTAAAGTTAAAAATGTTATGTAAATAATTTTGATTATCTTTTATAATTTTAACTCTCTTGTGCATTTTTTCGAAAATGTATCTCATCCCTACAGGTCTTGTATTAAGCGACATCATTGAAAAATACTTCGTATCGCCGACGTTGCTGCGTGTGGTACGTGTTGCGAAAGTGGGTCGAGTCCTGCGTTTAGTTAAAGGTGCCAAGGGTATACGAACTTTACTCTTTGCGCTGGCCATGTCCTTGCCTGCCTTATTCAACATCTGTCTGCTGCTCTTTCTCGTCATGTTTATCTTCGCCATATTCGGGATGTCATTTTTCATGCATGTTAAAGAGAAAAGTGGCATCAACGATGTTTATAATTTTAAAACATTTGGCCAGAGTATGATTTTGCTGTTTCAGGTAAGATACCACAATTTACAAACGGTTTATGTTGTCTATTGTTGTTGTCGTTGGGTGATATTCCTAAAATATGTCATACAAGTTTCACTAACTCATAAACTCGTTGACATAAACCAAAAGGAATATCACAATGTTGATTAAAGCTACGGTAGTTGTTGGTAAAAGCTAAATTAGTGCGTTAACTCATAGTTTAAATAACATTATAAATGCTTAACATATTCGTACTATATTTTTATTTTATTTTTATTTATTTCTTACTTTCATAAATTCCGGCTTCAAAACAAAGACGTACGCAAAATGTGAAAGCCTACCTATTAATAAATGTACTGCTCTCTATAACTATCTAGCTTCTATACTCTAAATTAAATTATGCTCTAAATTATTAAAAAAAATGATGTGATATTTGTTTACGTCTTTGCGCTTTATATATAAATTACATATTTAATTTAGTTTTATGTTTGCATATCTTTACTTGTGTCAATGCATTTTATTCATGCTTGTCGTTCAGTAATATTTAATATTTTATTTAAAACATTTGGCGTCATTGTTTTCTTATTTTGAAATGCTTTCTGTGCTTTTCCTTTGTTTTTGTTCAATTTCAAACTACATGAGTACTATCAATAATCTAACTTTTCAAATTATTTCTATGTCATATATTCCTTCAAAACCTCATTAGCGCGCTTAATTGCTAAATCTAATTCAGCTCTTTCAACAATCACCAAAAACAATGTTTAATTCCTCATCAAGCCCATTTAGAATAAATTTTTTTGCTATCTCATGTTTTTATCATATCAATTAACCTAAGATACAAGCTGGTCGTTTATGTGTCACCAGTGCTTACTAACTTAAACTTACTGCTAAAAACTAAAACTAGACGCTTTTATTATTGCTTAAATAATATTGCTTTTAAGCGTTTAAGCGCTTATCCTCCTGGCTTATCCTCCCTACATATTCACGTTTGTATTGTATATAGCTTTACAAATGTACTAGTTGCTTATCGTAGTTAACAACGTACTAATTTACTTAAATTTTAAATAATGAAAGCCTTGATAAATCACAAAAACTGTTACGATAATAATATTTATGGCTTTAAACTATTTCCATAGTTTAGTACTCAATTAGTTATCCTAATAGCTGCTAATAATATCCACAAAGAACCTGCCATATAATTATTAAAGGACTTATAATTTTCTAAAATAAGACTTTTTTTAATATAATAATAACGGGTTGATATGCAATTTTATCGTTGGTAGTTGATATTTTGATTTTTATTGGGTTGAAGAAGAGTTTTAGTTAAGTATATTTTTTATGATCATCATTGATTACTGTGATCACAATAAAACACAGAAAGTTTTCTATTATAATTACTCATTAACTTTACTTATTTGGTCATAACAACCCTTTACCGGGTTTCGGCCTGACAGAGCATGGCTTTCCATGCGCCTCTGCTGCGTGCTAGCCTTCTCCAGTCTCGTATATCAAGTTCGGTTAGTGTCCCTCAACTTTATCACTCCACCGGAGACAAGATCGACATCTATACCATCTTTTTACAACAATTGCTTCAAACATCTTTTTCTGATGTTGGAGTATCTTCATCCATACTCACGACGTAACCAAGCCAACGAAGCCGCTGGTTGTTAATTCGCTGAATTACATCAATGTCGTGATAAAGCTCTTACAGCTCGTAGTTCATTCGTATGAGGTAGTCGTCGCCAAGTTGTAGAGGACCAAAGACCTATCATAATTACTAAATAGAAAATAAATACATTTCCTTCATTTTAAACTTTATAAAGATTTATTGTATTGTATTGTTTTAATAAATACTGAAGCAGTAATAACTAAACAATATTTTACAGATTTTTTAAATCTTTCTATACAACCGAGTCATATTAATACTTTAGGTTTAACAATATATAATTTATTATTACTAAAATCCTTCGCCTTCTTCTCGTTTACTTTTTTCCATGTATTATGTGATTGTTTGTAGGTAAAAATGTTTTCCCACCATCAGTTCTTTCATCTTATTACTAGTTTTTTGACTTTCTATAAAATAGGAAAGTACATACTATATTGTTCTTGGTAAGAATTATAGTGGTAATACTCTTGTCGAACAAGTGCAGCTGTTGTGCATTTACCTAGAACTGTTCTTTCAACCACACATGGGCTGTGTTCCACAGCTTAGAAATCTTCCTGTGACTTTCGACAGTTTGTAACAGCATCTCAGACTACAGAGTCACAACTTCAGCTTGGCTGTCTAAATGTATATCCAGCTCATCTCCCTAACAGATTACCTTAACAATTGGAAATATATTCGCCTAAAATACATTCCAATGATCAGACAGTGAGAAGCACTTTTAAAGTTGTAAGAATAGTCCATACTCCTCACCCATTTGTTCAAAGCTCGGTGGCTAAATTATAAGATATTGGTTAGTCAAAAATTTCTAGATGCAGCAATTACTTGTTGTTAACACTTTTTCTGTAATAGATTTCATAACTTTATTAATCATAAAGCACAAATAGATGCATATAAGTAAATCGCATTTGAAGTGTATAACATGTACTAATATATTATAAAAAATATCTATGGTTTATACACAAGGCAATTAACTTAAAATCAATTACATTGTAGCAAAGAATTTATAGGTTAAATACCATTCTCATATTTCTTTACCCATTTTCTATTTTATTATTGACCCTCTAAAAATTCTTAATTATTTTATTTAGAAATGAAATTTCAAAAAAATAAGGCATAGTACTGTGGACTATTTGACCATTATGGAACAATGATGATTGTATAAAAAAACTTTTCTATCAGTAAATTATTGCTCTAAAGAGCTCATAAAAGCTCTTACTCCAATCCAATATTAATGCTTTTAAAAATTAAATTCCATCCCACATAACTAAAAACTAACTAAAAATGTTATATAGATCCAAGCTCCCACTATATAATCTCAAAAGCGACTTCTGCCCATTATTTTACTTAATAATAGTACTCGTAAATTAGCTTGATAGTCAACTAAATGTTTGCATTATTGCCGTGTAAATCAGAAAACAAAACAATATTTAAAAAAAAAATTACTAACTTAAAATTCTTCTAAACTCTTTTCAAACTGCCATCCCATTCCTGTGTCTTAAATTTGTATGTCCATTGTGTTAAATGTTATATTTGCACACGGCATACACATACACACACACAGATGTCTACCTCAGCCGGTTGGGATGGTGTTTTAGACGCCATTATCAATGAGGAAAATTGCGATCCACCCGACAACGACAAAGGCTATCCGGGCAATTGTGGTTCAGCGACAGTCGGAATTACGTTTCTTCTTTCATACCTAGTTATAAGCTTTTTAATAGTTATTAATATGTACATTGCTGTCATTCTCGAGAACTATAGTCAGGCCACCGAGGACGTACAGGAGGGTCTAACCGATGACGATTACGATATGTACTACGAAATCTGGCAACAATTTGATCCAGAAGGCACACAGTATATACGTTATGATCAGCTCTCCGAATTTCTTGACGTATTGGAGCCACCGCTGCAAATACACAAGCCGAATAAGTACAAAATCATTTCTATGGATATACCAATATGTCGCGGTGATCTTATGTATTGTGTTGATATATTGGATGCATTGACCAAAGACTTCTTCGCTCGTAAAGGTAATCCAATCGAAGAAACTGGAGAAATTGGCGAAATTGCCGCACGTCCTGACACTGAAGGTTACGAACCAGTGTCATCAACTTTATGGCGTCAACGTGAAGAATATTGTGCACGTCTTATACAGCACGCTTGGCGTAAACATAAAACGCGCGGTCAAGGTGATGCAGATGGTGATGATATAAATGCTGCACAAGGTGGTGGTGATAATGGCAGCAGTAGTGGCGGCGTTGGTGGTGAAGCTGCTGCTGATGGTGCTACATCAATAAAAAATGGTAGTGGGAGTGGCTTAAATAGCCCAGAGGGTGCCAATGGTGGACCACTTAGTCCTGGCTGTGTTAGTGCTGGCGCCGGTAGTAATGGCCGACAGACAGCTGTTTTAGTTGAAAGTGATGGATTCATAACAAAAAACGGCCATAAGGTTGTAATTCATTCGAGGTCACCGAGTATAACATCGAGGTCGGCAGATGTCTGAGGCAGGCCTCGCCCCCCCCTCCAAGAAGCACAAGAGAACTAAATAAATAATTTTCTGCCACATGTATAATTATATATATATTCATATGTATATTTATATATAGTCAACAACAACAACAACACAAAAACAACAACAAAACAGAACAACTGCAACTTTTCTTTCAGTTAAACATAAATTCAACAAACTGTACAAGGCGAAGCTGAAACTTGAGCTCAACGGGAAAGTCTAAGAAATTAGCTAAATGTTGTTAGTAACAAATATCATATATTGTAGTTTTAATGTATAGAAGAAGAACCAATTATGTTATAAAACGTAAGATACATTTAATAATGCATATATGTATGTATGTATTTACAATCCTTATAGGTAAAGAGTAAAAGGTACGAATATGTTTAACAAATATTAATTTCATGTATTTTTTTAAAAAAATAATTTATTGAAAAATCAAAATAAAAATGTGCATTAAAGTAAGCTCTGAGAAAATGTAAAGAAAGTTTAAAAAAAAATTAATAAAACATTTTTACTCATAAAGCCAACTGCCATATCAAAACAAAAAGATTTAAATATATAAATAATATTTTAATAAAAATATAAAAAAGATGTAATGAGAAGCTATTTGAAAAAAAAAAATTGTACAACTTTACGCACATCTTAACACGATTTTTGTTTTATTTTTTTTTAATTTCTATTTATATATCTTTCAAAATAATTAATGAAATAAAAATTCTCATATTTTTCTTTTAAACTTTTAACACGTAAACACACACAATTTCCACATTAATCACATGACCACTTGAAATAGGAAAATGACAAAAACTTGGAGTTGGGGCGCTAAAAATAAGAGAAATAAACTCAAGGCTTACAGCTTAATACAAACATATATATAATAAAAGAAATCATAACTACTATTTATGCACTGATGACAGTTAAATAAATAAAAAAAATATTAAATGAAAGTAAAGCAAATTAATTAATAGCAAAAATACACTCATTATAAAATTATGTGAATATAAAAATAAAAATGAAAACGGAAACGGAAACGGAAAAGTGGAATTTAATAAGAAAAAGTCCTTATCCTTATAAAACCGAAAGAAGTGTTGTGATGTTACGACATTTTAGAAGATAAACTTTAAATCCCAAAATACTAAAGTACACTGAACTACAATGAACTATAAACTATAAACAACAAAAAGATACGACTAAACAGTTAAACAGTTAAACAGTTCTGATAAAATGTCTTTAGATATATTAAGAAAGTGATAAAGTCGATCGAAACGATCAAGTGAAGTGAACAATTACACAAAAACAACAATTTCAAGAACAAAAACAATACCAAAAGCCAAAAAGTATATAAAAGCTGTAGAAAGTTAAAACCGAAGATACTGTAAGTAAGTTTGTAAAATACAGAAAAATACAAAGAAGCCAGTTGCAGAAAAAATAAACATCAAAAATAATTTAAATAAAAATCACAATAAAGCAATTTAACTACAGGACATAAATTCTTAAAATCAAATCATCTAAAAGTATATTAAATAATATATATTAAATTAAATTAAATAATTCACAAGAAGCTTAAGATACAATAAGATACAATAATTGAAAAACATTGCTAAACGCTGGCTGGACGATGATGGTAAGAATTAAAGCATATTTAATAAGTAAATTAAAGTAAATTAAACAAACCAAATTTAATTGTCTAGAGAAAAAAGATTTATTTTTAATAAATTAAAAAATTAAAATATAGAACAACAAAACTCAATAAATTAAAATGAAAAATAATTAAAATAATGTAATAAAAATGAACATTTAACAACAGTAACTAATAATAGAGATGGGTATGTGTTACAAATAAATCTAAGAATGTTGAAAACAATATGGAATAAATTAAAAATGAAAAAACAACAAACAAAGAATTCAGATATAATTTAATTTAATTATAAAAATTCATTAATTACTTATTAACATTCCCATAGAAGTGCAACTGCGCAAAATCGAAAGTAAAATAAGATAAAATCTCTTTAGAAATTTGCGCAGAACTAATAAATCAGTTCCTTGAGTATTTAGTATTATTTTAAATATAAATTGGTATTTTGCATATACAAATCCTTTGCTTATTTGTCGTTGTTTTTTTTTTGTCTATTTTAATAAATATTTAATAAATATATTAGCAGCTTCTTTTGAATATATTTAGCTTAGAGCTTTGTTTGTTGGTCGGTTAGTTTGGTTTCGAATTAAGTTGTATTGGTTTCAGGTTAATTCGTTTAAATAATTTATTAACAAAACAAAAAACATAAAAGGAAAAACAAAAAAAAACAACTAAACAATATATAAAAAATTGAAATAAATAATCTCTAATCAATTAATTATTAATGTAGTTACATAAATATGCTAAAACACAATTAATTTGCGGAATTTAATTTACAATTAAATTGGCTTTAATTTCTTTTTTGAATGGGGAAGAGGCTTTCGATATGAAAAATAATTCTTTATAAATATAAACTTAATATTTTTATATATATAAAATGAACAAAAAATTAAATGCGCTTAATATATGTATGGCTTTAATTAATCACAACACATAAACACATTTGTCTAAAACTTATAGTTAAAGTATAGAATATTAGTTAATAAAAACAAATATGAACACAGAATGATTTCTATCTCAGTAACAGTAATTAAATTAATTTTACGTAGTACCATCAATTACTACCAAATTTTCATAAAGCAAAATAATTATAAACTATAATATATTTTTAGTGAAATATAATATTAAAATGTAATAAACAAATTTCAATGTTCAATTTCGAAATTTTCTTCCACTTCAAGAGTATTGAAAGTATAAATTATATCATAAAATTCTTTATTTCCTGTTGATGAATTCATAGACATTTATATAAAACAAATATAATAGAATTCATTTTAACTATTTAATTAAAAAAATATTTTCATATATAAAATCAGCTGCATAATAGGAGTTATACAGAAGTTATGTGTCTTACCCCGTATTTTCATATACCTACATGCATTTTTATATGACCTAAAAGGATATTATATCCATATTAATTGTCTCAACTTTATGAAAAAAGCAAGTATTTCTAACCTTTAAAATTAAATTAAAGTTTATGTTAAATTAAACTTTTTTGTCCAATTGATAACTACATTCAAAATCGTACATTCAAGTAGTCCAGATCTTTATTCTCAGTTAACTTAAAAATTAAATTTAGTGTTAACCCACAAAGAAATAATAAATAAATACAATTAAAATATTTTAGAAATAATTTCAAAAATTTTTAAGTGTATTTAAACTAAAGATCTTAACTTTTTAATAATTTTTTTAAAAATTATTTCTCTTTCCAATTGCTTACATTCTTTGAATCCTTACTGTTACTGAATTTTTCATACTCTTGTTGACTATCATCAAAAATTATCTACTTATCTACTTAAATAAAAGCTATAAATTGTAAAAACAAAAAATAATAAGTGCCTCCAAGTTTTCTTCAATCTTTACCTCAATTCAAATTTGCTAAGGTTTATACTTTAACTATAATATATAAGACAAATCACATTTAATCACTATCACACAAATTCCACTCATGTTCTTACTCTTTACTCTTTATATCTATCTCTTTTTACACAAATGTACATATAAAACATATACATCACACATTTTATTACACTCTATGTACTATTTATTTCTAATGTGTTTTTATTATATATTTTATTATATATCAACAGTATTATTTATTTCTAAAAATTTTATTATTATCTTATATATTATTATTATAATATTTTTGTATTTTATATTTAGTTCTTATTATATATTTTATTGTATATCAACATATTATTTATTTCTAAAAATTTTAATATTATCTTATATATTATTATTATAATATTTTTATATTTTCTATTTAGTTGTTATTATATATTTTATCATATATCAACAATATTACTTGTTTCTAATAATTTTATTATTATCTCATTTTAATATATACATGTTTATTATTATTTATTATTATTAATTTTTTAATTATTTATTTAAAAACTTTTTAATAACTAAAAATAAATAAAAGTATTTAATTTTATAAATAAATTTATTATTTTGTATTTAATCATATTTTTCATTTAATAATTAAATGTATTAGTAATTGATTATATTTATTTTTATGTTATTATTTCTATTAAAAAGAAAAACTATACAAATTTATACAAAAGATTTATTTTTATTTTTGAATACATAAATTATAATTTATTTATCATGTTATTTTAATATAATTATTTCTAATAAATAACATTATGAGTATTGTTATATTTATTATGTACATCATAATAATTTCGTATTATACGTATCTATTATTTTTATCTTTTATATTATATATTAATTACATATATAACATTTAAATTATTTACATTGTTTTGTATTATTTATTATTTTAAGCAATGTATTTAATTTATATTCTGCGATAATTATTTATTAAATAGTAAAAATTAATTTAATCATTTTATTTATATCTTTTATTTTATTTATATTATTGATATTATTTAAATTATTTATATTATTCATTTTGTTTCTATTACTTATACCATTAAAATTATTTATATAATATAAATTATTTATATTATTTGTAGTATTTACATTATTTGTATTACTTACATCACTTTTAATATTAATATTATTTTTTTTACATATACTATTTATATTATTTATAATTTTAATATTATTTGTTCTATTTTCATTAAATAAAAAATTTTTTTTTAACTTATATTATTTATACTTTTTATATTATTCAATTTATCCATTATATATTTATATTATTAATATTATTGATATTAATTATAATATTTATGTAATTTATATCACAAATGTTATTTTTATCGTTTCTATTATTCCTACAACTTTCCAAATGTGTATTATTCTTATTATTCATATTATTTTATTAATTAATTATTTGCTTTCATTATTAATGTTATTGTTAATATTTATATTATTTTTATTATAAATGCTATTTATATTATAAGTGTTATTTACATTGTTTCTATCTTTTATATAACTTATAAAAAGATACTATTCTTATTATTCATATTATTTCAATAATTTATTATTTATTTTCTTCATTAATATTATTTATAACATACTATTTTTATTATTTATATTATTTTTACTAGAAATGTTATTTTATTATTTATGTAATTTTTAAAATACATATTTATTTTTACTTTTTATATACTTATTATTACTTATTATATTTATGAACTCTAAAACATATAAACAATATTTTTGTGTTTTATTTCGCAGTTGTTGTTGATTTTAATATATTTCATTTAATTTTTATTTTTTATTTTTTTGTGTATTTTTTTTTTTTTGAAACATAATCGTGAAAAAATATTAGTAAAAGATAAAAAAAATGAAATTAAAAAATTGCCTTTCGATATTTTAATTGCAACATTTGCAACTCTTTTCCGAAACGCTTTACTACTGAACAAATTTATTTTATTTTAGCTGTTTGAAAACTGCTAGGAACAGAAAATTAAAAAAAAAGTTTTATATAATATATAATAATAATATATATTTTTTATTAAGAACTTCTGAGTGCACTCTTATCAGCGAGGGGCGGGCGAGATTAAACTCTTAACCAAAACAAAATGTAAACTAATTATATTAACTATAAATAGAGCAACAAATAATTTAATTATAAAATACTTGTAAGTATTAAAACTAATAGGAACTGCAAACAAAAAGCAACCAAATATATATATATATATACATATATATATAAATAGAAAATAAATTTATATGAATTAAATAATTGTATTTAAATTGAGGAGGAAACGCGATAATTTAACAATAATTTTTTATATATTTAATTATAAAAATTATTATAAATTTTCTCCGTGTATCATGAGTTTTCTATTTCGTTGGAATGTATGAACGCGCAACATTGCCATTTAGTGAATTTGCTTGCTACACGCAAATTTTTGTACAAAAAATTATAGAAAAAATTTACTATATAATATAGAAATCGGTTGAAAGAATGATACGTTAATCATTTTGCTTTAGACTTTTAGAAAAAGAAATTTGAACATGGAAATAGCTATGAATTTCTCTGAATATATAAAAATATTTTAACATTAATTAAAACGCTTTTAATGTGTAAAATAATTCTTTTAGTGCAAAATCGAAAACATTTATTAAAAAATGAATGAATATGTATACATACATCACATTTATATAAATATATATAAATATGAGAATAAAATAAAAACGTTTTTCTTGACTTTGTAAATTAGTTATTTAATATTAAATTTACTTACGTACGTGCAGACATAAACGCATTAACGCATAAACGCATACACAAAAATACATAATAGCATTTCATAGATAAAAACGAAATTCGCATTTCTCATTTTCATCTTAGCATTTTTATTGTTGTAAATTTTCTCCTTATTATTAAAAATTAATTAATTTAATTAAGTTGGCTTTAATATCTCAAGGAAATTCACAGTTGTTTTTTATAAATTGAATGATAGATAACAAGTGGCGATTGTGAAGTTACGATATCAGTTTGATATATAATAAAAAGATATTTCTTCAAAAGATAATCTCTATTCATATAAAATATTGTTTAACATAAACAAAACGGCTTTATTGTTAATTTTGTATTTGTTAAACATTTTATATGAATTTAAAATAAAATTAAATGCAATAATAATTTATTAAAAATAGAGCAACTGATATTAGGATATTTATTGTAGCATATAGCAAAATAAAACGATTAAATAATTTAAAAATATTAATAATAATAACAATAAATAATGTGAAATAAATAATGGGATATATATATAAAATAAATATATAAAAATAAATTAAAAATAAAATAAAAGATTATGTTTAAGAAGAATCCAGCGAAATTATTGCTTTTTCGTTAACACTCAACTTTAGCTTTATATATTGTAATATATTCGTATATATATAAATATACATACATAAATATTTTTATTTAAGTCTAGTTAATTTAAAGTAATTAAATAATTTAAATAAAAACAAAAAAATAATAATGTTAAAAAAACTAATTTAATATATAAATAGTATAAAAAATTTTAAAAAAATATATATATAATAAGTAACTAAATAATAAATATATAAGAAAAAACGAAGCACACACATGTGAGCATAGGTAAAAAATTTATTAAATTATTTAAAATAAAAAAATTAATATATATTTAAAAAATAATAGTAAAAAAACAACCAACACAAAACCAACAGCAAAAATTAAGTTTTAAATAAAATTTCATGCTGTAATTAAGCATTATTTCTAGAAAATTAATAATAAATTAAAATCAACATAAAACTAACTAAACAATATTAGATATTCTTTATTATAGATATATTTATATAAAAAATATTTCAAAACGAAATTTTTTAATTTTAATGTAACACTGCGTAACATTGAAAATCAGTTTAAAAAAATAAATATCTTCTTGTTTTTTTTTTTGACTTTTACGTACAAATAAAAACGTGATGCATACACATAAGTACATTATTACCTAAAAAAAGATATAAATATTTAAATTATTTTTAACATAAAAAAATCTACACTTTTTTACAAAATAAAAAATTGTATATTTTTTTATAAATCATTTAATATAAATCAAGATATAAGCAATTCTTTAAATAAATTTGCCCATAGCATTATGGATATGGCTAATAGAAGGACAAATCAGGCAGTTAAATGTACACATACTCATAAATCTGCTGTTCCAACTGAGATGGGTTCAATTATAATTCAAAAATAGAAGAAAACAATTTTCAATTAATTAAAAATTCTGGTGAGTGTTTAATTTTCTTATATTTTAATTTTTTTTATTATTATTTTATTATTTATTATTATTTTATTATTCAATCAACTAGAAATTTAGTTGGGGTTAAATTAAGTAAGTGTTTAATTTTTTTTATATTTTAATATTTAATTTTTTATTTTATAATTTTTATTTTATTATTTTTATTATTGTTTTATATTATTAATTAACTAAAAATGTAATTTAATTTTTTATTATCATTATATATTATTTATACATATAAATTTTTTAAAAGAACAATTACTTATTTCATATATTTGTTTGTTTTCTATATGTCATTTTTTCTTATATTTTTATATTTTTTTTTTTCAAATTGAAAGTATTCAAAAATAGTGTTAAATCCAAATATTTAATTAATCTACATAACTCCAATTGCCTCATAAAAAATTAAAAATACACTATAATATCCATCGTTAATACCAAATGGATATATAAATTATATATACATATATATAAATTATATATACATATATATAAATTATATTAAGTGCATATATTATTTATATTAAGTGGATATATATAGATTGCTGAAGTACGACTTAAAGCATGGCATTGGTCAATTTTAAAATTTTTTGTTGAACCTTTAAGGTCCCAGAAAGAAGTATGAAAGTAATATTATCAATATTGATTTTCAATTCTCGCTATTACAAATGCTTAAACGGCTTCTGCTAATGTCAGATATAAACCTTTAGATTTAAATTATACTAGTCTCTCACGCAGAATGTGTATAGTACACACTTCGAATGTATTGGAAAATATGCATTAATTCAAGTTTTAATTTCTTTCAGAAAAATTTTAATAGTTTTATTCTTGATTAAGAAAAAACTTTATTAAATTTTATTAGTCAATTGACGATTATGAAAAAATGTTTATTAAATTTTAACAGTTACATTAAGAAATATGAGATTAGTTAATTAATTTTCAGTAGTTCCATTGGCGAATATTAGAATTGTTATTTAAATCAATTATTTATTTAAGTTCACTTTTAACCAGCAAAAGTTAATAAATATTAATTAAAATAAAACATTAAGAGCTCATACATATTTAAATAACCCTATCATAACGTCAATCCTATCATTACGTCAACCCAATCAAAGAAATTCATTTTCAATATATGGTTTACATTATATTAGACGGACAGTACTCGTCTCCATAACCATGCTTTAAGTGCAAAATAGATTCTTTGATTACTACAGAAGACCCAAAAAATAAGTTGAAGCATGCATGAAAGTGTGTGTGTACATACTGCTTTAGGTTTTCATATATGCTAAAAGCAATAATATATACACATTAAAATATTATTTTATTAATTTTTTAAAATATAATGCATATAAAAAAATTTCGCAAGCCAAAAATTAATTTATTTTGTACTGTTCATAGCACTTTAAAAATTATTTGCGAGTTCAATATTTATATAAAAACAGAAAAACAAAAAAGAGAAAAACCAAAATAAAATATTGTTACAGATAATGATAAACTAATATATTTTAAAATAGCAGTCCTAACAGCAAACATAATTAATTTCCATATACTATATAATTAAATTAATATTTTTACATTTAAGCATAAAAGCAATGCTACACAATTAAAAACTAAATTGCCATCCAAAACAAAAAGCTAATTTTACAAAAAAAATTATATATACATATATAAAAAAAAATAAATAAGTTTATATAAATGAAATATAATACAATTTAAAATTAATATAAAACCAAAAATTAATAATAAAAATAATTTAAAAATAGACTGAAAATTGATTAAAAAATATTTGCCATATTTTACACGTAAGCAGCGTGCTTAATTATAATAGAAAATTGATAAAATTTATAAAAATAGTAAGAATTAATATTAAAATAAAATTACTTGAAAAACAATTATAACAAAATTCAAATATTTATATTTGTACACAAATATATACACAACAATCACAGAAACATTTTAAAATTTATGAACTAAAAGAATTTAGCTTTAAAGCATGTTTTGCCTCTATTTGCAGCTACACCAAACCACAATTCAAGTATCTAAATAAACAAACTCTTAAAAAAAATTCAAATTAAAATAAAATAACAACAAATATATAGATAAAACAAAACCCCGCCCAGTGAAAATTTAAACTTACATATATATATGTATTAAAATTAGTCTCAAAATAAACTAGAACATGCATTATTATTTCAAATAGAAATTTAAGGCTTTATGTCTAATTAATTTTTTTAAATTTAAATTATTAGAATTAAAATTGTGTTCAGCTGCTACCCTTTAACTTATTTATATCTCTATCGTACTTTAAACATAAAAGTAAAAAAATATTTTTTAAAAATTATTTACTTTAATTTATGTGATTTAATGGTTTGAAAGCAACTCTACTTCTTAGCAACTTCCCCGGCTATGTAGGGTTTAAGTCTTTGACCATGCACCCAGAGACATTCATTTTAATTAATCCAAGATAAAGTCTTTATGCAATATCCTTTCTTTCGAAGCAATATAATAATTTAAATTAAGTTAATTTTTTTAAATCTCTGCTCCTTCAGCTTAATCAATTACATAGCATTTATTTCAATTTATAAAAAAAACCTCAATGGAAAGCTGTTTTCTCAAAGAGTTTTGTCCACCAAATACCACCACTTAACCACAAATGTTAAACTTCTATTAGCAATATTCTCTAAAACAAAACGAAATAATTTTTTTAATTTTAAATTTTTGTAACTAAAAGTAAAAAGAAATAATTTATAATATTTATATACTACATATGTGTGTTTTTAGTTTTTTCGAAATATTAAATTTATATATATTTGAAAATAATATAAATTATATAAAAAATTGTTAAGTTTGAGCCATTTTTATATAAAAAAACTACCAGATTTTATATGTATTAATTTTTACTACAAAACCAAAAGCAAGAACAACAAAAAATTGTTTTTACAACAATAACTTATAATATTTATATTATATAATAAAATATAATTGTATTTGAAATAATGTAAAATTTAATAATGCCTGAAACTTATTCTTACGCAAAACAACATTTAACAAGATACAAAAATTCTTTATCCAAAATGCACAATAACATTTAAAAAATGTAAAGTTTAAAAATAAATAAATATAAAATTGGAAATATTTATTTTACATATTTCCAAACAAAAAAAAAAATAACAACAAACACAAACAAAAACAAAAAGCAAAACAAAAACAAAAACAAAAAACAATTTAAAACCTTTATTTACATTATATATAAATAATTATTGCTTTTTTAGTTTTCGAAAGTTGCGTATTTATAATTATGTAAAATTTAATATAACAAAAACAAAACAAAAAAAATTATAATAATAATATTATAAAAATAACATAAATTATTGTAAAAATTATTAAAGCGAGATTTTTTCACACTTTAGCTTAATAAATTGTAAAAAAAACAAAAAACAACAAAAAAAAACAAAAAAACTGAATAAAATGAAATTTAATTGAATTTGTTATGCAAATGAAAATAAATTGTTTTTATTCAATATATTTATAACTATTAATACGATAACTCTAATAAATTAATTAACATAATAAAGACGGGTTACGAAAATAAACATAACTGTTACTGGCTACCAGATGGAGATATCGGTAATATGTGCGCAGGTTTTAATCATTTCACTCAATTTCATAAAGTGTTCTAGAGAAAAGCTAAACTTTTGTACTGTATTAACCTTACATCAAGATTTTAGTATAAGGCTCATACCAATGCTTTTGGATATATGTATATTGATTAAAACCTGGCAAACTGCGTTTGTTTTTAAAAAACTCACATAAGTCGAGATATATACTTTGACATCACCATTAAAATATTTTCTACTAACAGCAGGCAATAATAATAATACAGTTTTGAAAAATGTCAGTGGAAAATCCGCCTTTTACTTAAGAGATACTTCGCTAGCTGATAAATTATTATGCGAGTTTAATAATAAAGTATTTAATTTTTAATTTGAAAGCTAATACGATGGTCCTGGTGTAAATTAACAAAAATTCTACTCTAGCAATAGAAAATTTTTATAAATTCCATTATTAATTTAACAGATATTGTTGTAGCAGACTATCTATTGTTTTCCAACATTAATAATACAGTACATCTTAAAAATAATAAATTACAGAGCAAGACTCTTTATAGTCTGCAGATGTACAATATACGTTAAGTTGTTGTATGGATCAGGGCTTGAAAGTGAGTACGGTGGTACTGGTGTAAATGGACCAACATTTAATTCTGGAGTAATTTATTTCGTCTTTACTTATTAGATATCCTACCAACAGGCAAACTTATTTTTCAACTTTAACGATACAGTACATCTTAAGAGAAATGAATCAAGGAATAAAGATTCTATTCAGCCTACAAAAATATACACTTATTGGATTTTAGTTGATCAAAGTTTGAAAGCGGTTACAATTGTGCTGGTATTCATTGACTAAAATTTCATATACTCTACTATAAGAGAAAATAATTTAGAAGGTAATATTACATCATTTATATAAATCTTTATTATATAAACAGACAGCTATAAAATTTCTCTAACATTGTTTTACTGAACTCAGGTAAGTCCGAAATTGAATAACGAAATTTAGTGGCACACGCAACTGATACTTCATTTAACAAACGATATCAGTTATAACAAATGAATAGTGCAGTCCACAATGAGTTCCGACTTCTGCATGGTCCAAACACAGACAACTCATATATAGATGTCCAGCGCCATATAAAAACAATATCCACCAAAACTTAAAAACTTAAAATTTAAGCCTTCCTTCGTCTTTCCTTCTACATATGTAGTTGTACTCTAGATATAATTCAAAGAGCACATACATTTTAACAAAATTATATTATTTGCGAAACATATTCTATAAAATAAGCTATATATTACGTACAGGCACAGAGAGAAAATCAAAAGAGTTGAACATTGCAAATAAATTATAATTCAATACATAAGATTAAATTTGTCTGAAAAAAAATCAATTTTTGGAACTCTTAAAATCATTATTGATTTCGTGGTGGATGTTGGGCGTTATATATACAATACTTCCCTATACTCTAAGTCAACAAATGCAATATTGAACAAAGTGAAAGTTTCCTGAAATATGAGGAAAAATAAAAATGTTTATTTTTGGTTAACTAATATTTTTGATATAATTTTTAATTATTTATTAATGAAAAAATTCGTTTATAACGTACTAAATAGGGGCTCAACAACCTTAAACATTCTATATATAATCCTACGATATAATTCAAATTAAAGAAAAAATTTTGAATATATACTTATTCCGCTAAAAATATTGCTAACTCAGTCTAAATATATATTAATAAATGATTTTTTAATAAAGCATACAGGTGTTTACCATTGATGTATTCGGGGAATTTTGTAAAAACAGCTGAAAACATCCGGTGAATGACTTTGCTCTTCAATAAAGACTAAAAACTTGCACCAAAAAGTATTGAATAAACCATCAATTGCTTTAACATCTGCGTAAGTTAAATTAGAACCATTGCTCTAAGAATAGTGCAATATATTATTGGTAGCGAAATATAATTCTTATACACTTTAAAGAAATATTTCTATAAAAACATTACATATACATAGCAATATTGAAAATAGTTTAATATAAATATATTCAAATATGTGGCGTATAATAGCCTTCTGCCTTATGTCCAATGTGTTTATTAATAGAAGGTAATGCAAGTAATATTAAAATTGTGTTTTAAAGTTTCACTAGTTGACAGGATTAAAATAGTGTTTTTTAGTGTCATGAAATATCTTGCCAGGAATTGCTTTGTTGCAAAAAAAAAAAAAACTTGAGAGTAGAATCAGACTGAATCCTAAGTGCAACATAAATACTTTGACTTTTCGTGTTTTAAAAACCTGTCTGAAAAAATTTTGAATACCACAGAAATCTATATAATTCGTATATAATTATTTTAACAATATGGATTCCTATAATGTTGACTGTCTGTGTTCATGTTAGTTTTAACTCAAGTCTTACAAACATAACTATAAATAAATGATTAATAGTTTTATCAAATGATTCATTGCAGCACATCAACTTTTTTAACAAACTTTGGAACGCCTACACTACAGCATACACCACATAACGTATTACATTACAGGAGGCCTTTAAAAGGAAATAACAATTTACATACTACTAATTTTGCAAGGAAGGATATAACAAATACTGTGAGTATATATTTTATGTAATTTAAAAAAAATTCAAGACTAAGGCATGAGTAGGATTTTATAGGCTCTAATATTTCACGACTGATTTTTATTAATCTCTTAATTTTAAGCACATACTTTGATTACGTTTTACGTGGATACACTTGGTTATCAAAAACGATAAAAAGTGAAAAATGAAGAACTATAATACTTAATATTTTCAGAATCAAGCTATATCGAAATATTATGTGTAATAGAAAATATTGTTTAACATAGTCAATTATATTAAAATCCATCGTCGTGTACTTATGTCATAAATAATGTGATTTCACTGCATATTATTTTAAACGTTCTTATTACTTTCAACTTGTGATTCTGATTTCGTAGTTGAGGTTAGGTTTACTGCCGATTTTAAAGATTCTCAATGCCGTTTACATGACAGTATTAGTTAACAAATTTCAATATATAGAATATACATTTTTTAAGTGTATCCGATGATATTTGGTATAAAAGCTGATCTATATCAAAATTTTAATTTTTATAAACCATTCTGTGCACAGATTAATCATTGTTTCTATTTTCGATGCCAATTGGTATACATTTCCGAAAGTTTTCTTTTAAAAGATTTTCATCACACTGTTACCCACAATGTATCTCTCTACTGCAAATGTAGTATTGCTTGTTGTGGTAGTGAATAGTGATGAATTATCATCATCAGTTTGTCTAACAACTAATTCTTCATCATATATGTTTTTATATCGAAAAAAGTGTTCACATATTATCTTAAACTTTTAATTTTATGATTCTAATTACTTAGGTTAGGTTAGGTTATATCTCTGTTTCTAAGAATTCACTTAGGCCAATTGGCCCATTGTGTTTGGAAACATCCTTAACTCTTTGACAAAATTTAAATTTCTTTAGAGGGAGGTCCTAAGATTCTCGAAGGAACATTAAAACAGCGATATTTATGCGCTAAGTAGTAACAAAGCAGATATGAGGCACTTTATTACCTTCTCCACAACTACAACAGGAATGATCAAAAGGGAAGATCAATCTTCCCTTGGTTTCCTAATCGACTGTGACCTGTAAGCAAGGTTACCACAGCACTGATATGTTTGTAAGGTATTTCTATAAGAGTACTAGATTTTTACTTAACAGAACACGGCGAACTTTTATACAGATGCCTACATATCATTATGTCTTCCGATGCTTTATTAAAAAGTTCAGCACAAGAAGAACTCACCAAAGCTTGCATACTGTCAACGATATACCCAAATTTTTTAGATTATTTAATAATATTAAATAATTTCACAAATCCTAAATGTGTTTCATTTATTTCTTACATATAATGTAAAATAACTGTACTCGAAGTATTGCACCTCACCGAGTTTTCCATAATTCCTTCAAATGACGATAATTCACATTTTTGTTAACAAGTTTTTAACATACCTTCTGCTCAAAAAGTACTCTGATTTTGTAAATAAAACACACAAATTTAAATTTTATTCCAAATTTATTTTTTCTCCTTCAAAATATGCTCCTTCTGAAGCGATACACATATGCCAACGTTTAACCCAATCTTCCATACACTTTTCGTAGGCCCGTGAAGGTATAGCTTTTGGATCCTTCAGCGAATTCTCTTTTACCGATTCAATCGACCCAAAACGCACGGATCCAGATCTGGCAATTATGGTGCCTGAGCAATGACAATGGTGCCGTGTTTGATCAAAAAATCGCCTAGGTACATCATTTTGATAAAATTTTTAATAATTATTTGTTAATTCTCCATACACCGTATTACATGGAAAACATTGATACAAACAATTAATTTGATTTTTAAATTTATTTATGACAAAAGAAGCTATTTACTTAATAGAAACATTGTCACAAATACAAGCATGTTAATAAATTTGTAATTTTGTTTATATGTAACCCTTGAGGGAACTTTGAGGTCACTTTTGAACTTTTTTTTTGGCGAAACGATTTTTTGTTTCCTAAACCCTCTAAATATGCTTTCTGCTTTTGATAGAATCCACAATTTCAATTGCATATCGGTTGTATTGTTATGTCTTATCTGTATATCATATGAGCATATAATCTCCAATTCCATTTTTTTTGTAGACACTTTCAAAGTAAAATTACTTTATTTTTGTGGGTAAATTTAATTTAGAAAATATTCTAATTTCTAAACGTTTCACTGTTCTCACATTATTACATGGATAAAACGACATTCTAATTTCTGTATGTAGTGATTTCTAAGAGTTTAATTAGGGAGCGTCAACTGTAGTTGTCATTTCTTGAGTTCAATTATTATATCAGATAATATAAAACATACAATTGGTTTTCATATACAATTGGATAATATAAAATCTATAATGGGTTCTGTCAAAAAGCCTCTTTTTGCAAAATCCTCCCATAAAACATTCTGAATATTAAAATTCAATGTTCTTTTATATTCAGCTCTGAACAAAGAAGTTGTTTGACTTTTGCTTTTAAAACATTATCAAGACATACTTACTTCTTCCTTAGAGACATTCAACAATATCCAAATATATCGAGCGTATAATCAATATAACAAATATGTTTAAGTATTAAAAGGTACTTGCTATCTTAGAGTAATTAAGATGTTCGATCAGGTACATATTTAATTATCGTATGCTATATATGGTGGGACGTTAGGACAGCGCACCGTCCAGCAAGTGACCCCACTGAAGTGAAGGATTAGTCGAAGTAGACCACTAGACTACTTAGGTCCTTTTTCCTCCTTCGATTCTCGGATGACGTTATTGAGTTAAAGCTGGAGTGGCTTCCGTTCGCATAACTGCATCTCTTGTTAATGCAAGCAACTCATTTAGCTTGAGGTTGCCTGCCAAGTCATCATCAACCCAATGGTGCCCCAAGACAGTCTTTCTCCTACTTACCGGTGCTGAATATTGGCACAATATATACATCGTTGTCTCTTTTTCTTCTAGACATAGTTTGCAAATGTCTTCCCCAGCAAAAGTTATTATTTTGAGGTGATACTTGAAATTGCCATGTTCAGTAATTAGTAAGGTCAGCCAGCTTAAATTGCTCCGCGGAGAGCTAAGCACTTTTATCGCTTCCCTGACCCACGGTTTCGGCAACATGAGTTCAGAATGTCTACAATTGCTCAACAATCTTCACCTATTAAGATGAAGTAATTATCTTATGCTATATGATTATCATCTCAAAACAAGTGTATATTTAGGCAAATAGGCCTATTAAATCGTTGTAAACTAGTATATATTTAGGCACATATGCTGAAGATTTAAATTAAATAAATCAATAGTTTGTAACTATTCAACTTGCATAATATTATTTTATGCTGAATAATTAATACAGTTAAATTTATTAATATTTAAATATATTTTAACTTTATTTAATGTTTACAAAATTTATATTTTATTTATACCAAAAATTCATTTTACAATTTTTTAGCAAAGCATTATTTTTAACACTGAACAAATTATTTTAATTGCATTTGGCCCCTAATTGATGCACTGTTGTCTTATTAAAAAATCATATAGCAATTTTTTTTGTCATAATATACATATTATATATTCAATCAGATATATTAAAAATTTATATATAAAATTAATTACTCTTACAAAAATACATTATTTATTTAAAAATATATGAAGACAAATATATATAAAATTTATTACAAAATTTGTAACAAAATATTTGATAATATATTGACTTTGGAAAAAGAGTAGAAGCATATTATAATAACATGATAATATATTAAAAAACAAATTTTTTTTAAAGCATCATCTCCATTGCACTTATGAACATAATTATAAAAATTTCTTCAAAAAATTTTTAATATGGCCTTCAAGGTAAAATTTAAATACAATTTCGACAGTTAAATGATTAAAAGGAAAAGCTATGAAAAACCAAGAAATTTTATATAAAATACCTAATCTATACTAAATTTTGACACAAATGAATAGAAAGCAAATAAAAAAATAAAATTAAATCTAAAAATTGGTATTATTCCCGTTTGTCTCGCTGACTGATTTGCGCCATTGTTATGTATTGTCGCACTAAACGAGAAATCTCATGTGCCTGCTCGGTTTGTACGCGTATGACACGCTGCTGCATTAAATTGCCAACTTTCATGTCCAAGAACAAAGCGCCATCTTCTGAGCGCACCTAAAATATAACAATTAATTAATATTTGAAAATAAATTCTAGTCCATAAAAGTATCCAATAATAATATTTGCTACATTTACTTACCTTACGTGTTGATATGACTTCCATAAAAGGCCAGTGCTGCAACGTTTCATGTGTATTTGGATCTAAGAATAGTACACCACGACGATTTAGTGCTAATATTAAATCTCGCCACATTGGATTATTTTCCTCTACATGTGGTGCTTCATCAGCCCAAATGCGTTTCACAGCAAAGAAACTGCTGCCGAAAAGTGGCCACGCCGATAGCACATTTAGAAACTGTGTCTTTACTTGTCCTGGCGTTAGGCCAGCTATTTGTGGCCATGCAGATTGCACTAAACCAACCCACTGTGCTGGCCTTATTTCTCTAATACCCAATGCTGGTTTTGGTAGCAGGAACTTAATTTCTTTCATTGCTGGTACATGACTTAAATCAGCAGCACGATGTAACAGCGCTGCAATTCGTGCCATATCTCGGACTACTTCCGGTATAGGAACACCATTGCCCGGTAGCTCTAATAAAAGGCCTTCTAAGTAATCTGGTGCAACCTGATTAAAGAGCACCTCTACATAAAGTGGTGTTGGTGCTGGATCACGTTTCAATGGGAAATGCCAAACAGAGCGACAAAATATTAGATAGAATGGTTGTCCAGACTTGAGCAATTCTGTTGTCACATCCAATATATACTCATCTGCTGACAATGGCATTGTGAACGCATCACCTTGTACAATACAATATAGCGAAAACTCTTGCTGTTCCGCTTCAGATTCAACACCAAGCAATGCGCAAAGTTCAGAAATAACATCTGCTACAACTGTAGAACAACGCGTATTAACTACACGTTCAGCACCGCCTGGTAAACGATAAATTTGTCGGCGTGCAGAACGACCAGCAGAGACCGCAGTCACCTCTTCCACGCTAGGCACATTCTTTCGTCCACCACAACGTGCAGTTTTACGCAAGTTGGTCAGACATACGGCAGCAGTACCATGGCATGACCGCCTTCTATCGGATGCAGCCGATGTAAGATGTTCCATGAGATATGGACGTAAGGCATCTGAACAACCAAAATATGCTGCCAATATGCTAAGCAAACGCCAAGCACGTTGCGCTGAATCTGTGCAGGGTGAACGATTCGCTGTGGTTTGTTTCATGAGCTGGCAATACACTTCATCACGTAGTGCCAAGTACTTGTGACAATGCTGAAATGAACATTTATTGTATGGTATTTTAAATATCAATTGAATATGTTTGTTACGAGCAAAAGTTTACGTACCATCAAAACAGTGTAAACACACTTCACTTCTGTAAGTTCGGGATCAGGTGCTATATCGCCACAATAACGTAGAATGCAATCAAAACATTCCAAAGCAAGTGGCGCCAAATCATTTGGCAGACGCAGAAGCGGCATGTTAATGGGTGTACCCTGCCATTTGACTAGCTCTGCATATGAACGATTTGAGGCAGCGCGACGATCAGAGCGTTCACCTCCGTTTTCACGGGAATGACCACGTCCCTCGCTTATTTGACTACAAATTTTGGAAAGTAAAATAAACATTTTAATTTAAAATAAAAATTTTCATTTCAAATAAAAACTTACTCGTTGCGGAAATGCTGCATGGCGAATTGAAGTAATGAATATTTCGTCACTGATGGAGGTGTACCAACATTCGGATGTTCTTCAGCCATATAATTTGCATCCAATTGTTGCGAATGTGACATATGATGGTGTTGTTCACGGTGATGTTGCTGCTGCTGCTGTTGTTGTTGTTGCTGCTGCTGCTGCTGTTGATGACTACTTGAAGACTTACGATTTCCATGCAAATAACTTTGCTGTTTGTGATAATGCTGTCTTTCGAAATTGTCGACATGGTTGCCGTTGCTTGACTTCATTTGATTATCAATATCAAGTTCATGTTGATGTACTTCGATATGTTCTGTGGATTCTCCAAGATTGGTGTTATTACGTGCGTGCATTACAGCGGCATTGAGACCATTTGATGATGTCATCACAGCTGCTGTATTGTGCATATTACTGTTATTATTACTATTGTTGTTGTTGCTGTGACTATTAACAGTAGTGAGCTGATCTCTTTGATTCGATTGTCGTGATTCGAGACGTTCGATAGGTACATTTAGCGTTTGTGCTGCAGCTCGAGCACCTGATGAAAGTGTCGAAGCTTTGGATTGTGTCTATCAAAGAAGAAAGCATTATTTGAAGGTGTGTCGATAATGTTAAATACAGTTTTTAATTGTTTAAGATTGAAAATTCATTTTACAAAATTGAAATTTGACTATAAGGTTTTGTGGAAAAATTTTTAATTTAATTATTTTTAATGTACATCGAAGACTAAAAGTGAAAGACAAATTAAATTTGAAGAAATTAGCTAAAATATGTTTGAATAGTTAATTAATTACAGTCGTGGATTGAACCTGTCTATAATGTATGTTACATGTTTCATAATGTTAGTAAATGCTAAATTTCAATTTACTTCATTATGACTTACTTAACTGTAAGAATTTTACATAATTAATATATAAAACCTCTAAAATTTGAAATATCTATACATATCGAAGAGGTTTTTGAACAGTAATAAATTACAAAAACTTTCATTTTGATTAATTGATATTTTTGGATGCCTAAACATCTGTATCGAGTACTGTCAAAGACTCATCACTAGTAGCTTTGAGAAATATTTATTGCTCTTATGAGTGCATATATAATTCTTTTACTGTAAGATCTAGATTTAGTACTCTAAACCAGTCAAATAAGAATTAAATGTAATTTTTAACCACATTAGGAAAAGTTGCTCTAAACGTTCGTTGTTCAAATTTTAAGTTTAGTTTCACTTTTTTTTTGATTTCTCAGTAGATAACAACATTACTTGTTTCTAATTAAAACAAATTTATAAGCCACAGCTTATAAAATTAAATTCTATTATAGATTGATATAAAATCAATATATATACATAAGGCTAAATTGAAGACAATTCTCTTTTTTTGGCTCTAAATGGTATTGGTTCTCATCTGGCGGCACTGATTCGATTATGCCACGTATTTTAAAGGTTCGATTTCAGGGTAAATTTTTTCTGAAGTCAGTTGTGTACTTTGTGGCTATTTTAAAAAGGTATATTAATATGAATATATCTGACGAAATATACAATATGATACCTTATTGATATAAAAAAGGTGGAAATGCTGTAAAATCATACTGTAAATTGTATGATATTTACGATGGGGACGCTGTAAGTGGAAAATTAAAACATCTTAAATTTCGTTTCGAAAATCTCGATATCAAAGTAGCATCTCACTTTGGTCGGCCAATAACTAAAAAGTCCGATGAAATTTTGTAACTGGTGAAACAAAGCCGACATACAAGCCGTGAAGAGATACAGGAGGCGTTAAACTCCATTAACATGGCAGTTTGGAATCATTTGATAAGGACAGGCTTGTTTGAGGGTTTTGTTAAGTGTTTGGTGAGATTGAAAGAGAAATGTGCAATAGTTAATTCGATTCTATTTGCTCACAACTCGACCAATTAAACGAAACAATCGCAAAAAAAACGACCACAAGTGACCAACAGAAAAGGAGTTGTGTTTATTCATGACAATGCCAAACCATACATATCTTTGATGACTCGGCATTAATTCAGAGATAATGGTTGGGAAGTTTTAACATATTCGCCGTATAGCCTGAACCTTACACCAGTTTACGAACATTTGTTTCGGTGTCTGTAAAACTGTCTTAATGGTAGAAAAAAAACCGTTCGAGAAGCCACTAAAAACCATTTTCTCAAGGTTTTCATCAATAAACCATAGAGGTTCCACACCGATGGAACTATGAAGCGATACAAAAAATGGCAAAAAGTTATAAATAATAATGGCCAATATGTGCTTGGTTACAACAGATTTTCAATACAGAGAATTTTTATTTAAAAATGTACCAAAAAACCGCAGATACTTTTTAATTTCATTCAATATATAAGTACATGTAGCTCCTTATGACCTAACAAATTCAGAATTGCAATTAATACATTAATTGAGAATTTTTACTATTAATTATTCTGTACCTATAAATACATTAATTCTTCAGTGTTCATGAAAAAAAAAATAATACTATTGTATAAATTGTATAAAACATTTAAAAAGCACACTAAAGGAAATGTTCAAATTTATAAAAAAAATTAGAAAAACAGGGAAAAATCACATAGTAGTCACACTTGTTAACAGTTTTATTATCCGTCACCAATAAGTCATTTTAAAAGCTATTCAACAGCTCAGCTTAAGCTTTAAACTATTAAGAGTTTTTTAAGCGTTGCTTAAAAATTAATATACTTAAAAAGTTTGTGAAAGTTGGGCTGAAATTCATTAATAATAATAAACTGTACTTGCTGCACCGCTCAAGAAAATCAATTTTAACAAAAACATTAACGTTTAACGTCCACGCTATAAGCACGCCTTGACTGAGAGTGCATTTCCAGTTTTTAAGTTCAATTGTCAAGTTCGGCTGGAGCAAGGAAATTGTGCAATTGTGCGGTAAAGAGCGGATAATTTATTATCTGATCTATTTTACAGCGAACTCTCCTGCAGCACTCTATTGGCATTTTGTGCAATTTAAAATACATTTGTTTACGCCTACATCACAGAAAAGTGCTACATTACACGAACATTTCAGAGAATTTATATAGAGATAAGTGTAGATAGCTGTGAATAATGTAAAGTAATTAATTACTGTTCCCATTTTAACAGATAGATATAATAGGTTTTATCATTCTTGGATATTTTTTTTTAAATTTTACACAAAAAAAGATTAACGATAGCAAAATAAAAAATAGAATCACAAACACAATTGTTCAAAAGAGATTGCATGTGGAGAGGTGCATATGCACGTAAATTAATACATATAAAGCCTTATGAATTATATTCGGTATACTAATCCTGACACCTAATTAATATATGTGCATACTTCTAATATTTTACTTATAATAAAAAAAAAAAAAATTATAGTAGTTATAAAATTTACATATAAACAAATATATAGATACACATATATTTATATATATATTTTTATATATATAAAATCCCTATATAAAAATATATATGTATATTAGGGTGCCATTAATTTTCGAAAGTCGGAAAATTGCCTGCGGCACCCCTCAGATCGGTTCATTTTACTAAAAAAATAATCTGTGTGAGATTTTAGTTCAATTGGATAAGTGGAAATGGTGCCCCAAGAGCCTCAAAGATTGAAAAAAAATTTTTTGTATGAGTGAATTATTTATTTTTAATAGATCTATAACTTTTAGGAAGACAGTTTTTATGTAAAATTAAATATGTCGGAGATATAAGCAATCAAAGATGAATTTTATGGAAAAAATCGTTATTTTCCAATCTTTGAGGCTCTTGGGGCACCATTTCCACTTATCCAATTGAACTAAAATCTCACACAGATTATTTTTTTAGTAAAATGAACCGATCTGGAGGGTGCTGTCAACCGATTTTAAGAAAAAAAAAATTGCCCATATACCTTAATGGCACCCTAATGTATATATGTAATAAATATCTATAACTGCTAATTATTTTATTGAAATTATTTGATATTTGAACTCTTCAGCCACTACGAATATTCGAATTTGTTTTGAACGGTTCAAATGATTTAATTAATTTTTACAGTTCAAACTGTAGTATCCGAATTATTCGACTCCTGTGATTTGCTTGATAGTTCTAAAGTTCAGTAAGTTATAATATTTTTAATTTTTATAAATATACTAGTATGTAAATTTTTCTTTTTTGGGTGATATGTATATTTTAAAACAAATTTAAAAATTTTTTATTTTATTGATTAATATAATTTTTTTTAGAGTTTTTGAAACATACTATTTACAAAAATGTTTACAAAATCTATTTTGTACAAATTCTGGGTATATTTAAATTAATTAAATGATATTTGCATCAGTTCAAATTAAGATACATCTTTGATATCAACCGACCTTTTAAGCACATGTTGTAGTATTAGTAACTTTATCAAATTTTAAAAGATTTTATCAAAATTCGGTTAAGACCGGTTAAGATCTGATTAAGTATTTCTGTAATTTTATCCTCCTAGGTGGAGCATATAGTCTCTGTTATCGATTTGTATATAATGGGAATAGGTAACGCTGTCGTTTCATGAAAATTTGCATCTTTCAATTCGCGTTTCACTATTTTCCTACAAGTAATGGTCAGGGCTTCGGTGTGTCTAGAAACACGCAGGTTCTACCTCACTGTCTGTCGAGCAATATTGCTATTTGGTCTTTCAAGTCTGTGTTCTACTTAGCTCATTTATGTTCCTGAATTTCTTCGGTTGACCTTATTAAGTAATTTCGAGCGCACCGATTGATATTGAAAATATTTTGGAGTTATCACCCTCAGATAACTAATTTGATTGATTTAACCGGATTTTAACTAAATCTCAAGTCGAAATATTCTCACTAGATGCATAATGTTGATTCAACCATGCCACGTGTTGCTTTCATATATATAGGTAAAGCATATTCTTCTGGGTGCAGAATTGCAAGGTATTGAATTTTGAATTGAATTTTGTACTACATTTTAGTGGTACTCTATATGGCTTTAAGATATATTGAAAAATCTAAGTTATATTTTAATGAGTTGGATGTGGTATGCTTGTTTGACACTATGCTTCATTTATCTTTAACATAACATATCATAGTCATGAGATTTTCATATTTTGTTATTTTTCCAAATATAATGGTCTGTTTTATAACCTGCAAGTCGTGCACAATAAAAGTATACAATTCTTTAACATTTTCGAAACTATTATTATCACAAATACTGCAGTAGGGATATATTTTACATTCAAAGTAAATAAAAGAAAAAAATCAGATATATTGCGTCTGAAGTAACAATCCTTCTGATATTCGGTATAAAAGTTTTGGATACACTCTGCATTCAGAACACACTTTTCTTCATTGGCAGATGAATTTTTCTAAAAAAGTTGTCAGTTGAATTATGATTTTCAAAAAAAAAAAAAAATGATAGTAAGTCCTAACCGATAAGGACAATTTTTGGTAATCAGACAATTTTTATTGAGTAACCTGAGCACACACTCGGCACTATTAACTGGACGAAATGGCTGGTCTATCGATGTTCACTTAACACCCAGCGTATAGTTATGTTATGTTAAAAACAACCGTGTGTGCACACGTTGGCTAATATGGGCAACTCAGTATGATCGAATGTATTATAGGACAAAATGGACGCAAGGTGTACGCTGCGTGCACGCTGACTAGAGTCCATTGCTTAATATGATCGATTGTATTTTACAGATTGATCAATTTTAGCTAGCACGTTCGTTTTGCTGCAAGCATGATACTTGCTCAGTTAGCCTTTCATGAGAATGTCCGCTTGGCTTAAGAAAGCTTCCACGGCAATATGATTTTAAATCAGTAGAAAAAATTAATAACCAAATAAATATTCAACCAATTATTTTTAATATTTTATATAAAATATTAATATTAAAATATTAATATTAAAATATTAATATTAAAACATTAATATTAAAATATTAATATTAAAATATTAATATTAAAATATTAATATTAAAATATTAATATTAAAATATTAATATTAAAATATTAATATATTAATATTGTGTGAAATTTATGAAAATAATTTTTTTAGAATATATGTAGTAACTCTATTATCTTCTCTAATAATTAACTCTATTAATATTTTTGTGATTTTTAAAAAATATTTTATTTTTTATATACTATTTTTGCAAATTCTTATAGACGTCATACCTATAAGCTTGAAATGAACGCTGTTAACGCATTTGAGTCATGAAATCCGTTAATATTCACTTTGACCTT